>NC_045555.1:13259909-13484909 GCF_009769535.1 Thamnophis elegans | reverse complement strand
ATGCTAAATCTGTATCTCCCAAATGTTTATTTGCATGCAGCTTTTAAGATACAGAATTCCTATTTTGTATTTGGACTATCTATCCAATCCACACACACCCCTCACATGTGTTTAACATTTATCAAGTTGGAATCAGCATTTGCTAACTACTCAACACATCATTGGATTGTTGTTGGGTTTTTTTAGTTAGTTTTTTTGTGCTCATGTTATTCCCTAGTCATATAAAGTTTTTGGGAGAAGGTGAGTTGTAGTTATACAAATCTTACAATTTCCCCAAGGTGTTGATATCTCTCTGACATACACAGGTTGATCCATTTTGGGCATGTAAGAATAACTGACAAATGAACATTTGAAATAATTGAATAAATAAATATGATTTCTATGACCAGAAACTGGCTGCTGAAATATTCTTGCACTGTGAGATTCTTCACTCTATATTGTGGTTGGAGCAATCAATATCACATCATATATATTACCACAAAATCTGTTACATGAAACTTACAATTTTGATCATTAAATGGTTTTGTGTGCAGAATGGCTGTCATTATATACTCATAATTTCCTGTTTTCATCTTTCATTCATAAGTTTCTATTAGAGCAAACAAAAACAATTTTCTACCAGAACCCTGAAAAACAACCAGCAACATGTCAGCCAGAGGTGGAAAGAAAAAAATGAGCAAAATATCACGCTCCAGTAGAGCAGGTGTTATTTTTCCAGTGGGAAGAATGATGCGGTACTTGAAGAAAGGAACGTACAAGTATCGGATAGGAATGGGTGCTCCGGTATACATGGCAGCTGTCATAGAATATCTGGCAGGTGAGTGTATATTTCCATTACAATGATTGTATGCTAAACCAGGTCCTTGCGTGGCATCTTGGGAAATTAAGCTGTACAACAGAGGAAGAGTTATTAAAGTAATTGCAGCATAAATTGTGATTGAATTCAGGCCTTTAACAAAACAATGTGAATAGTGTGAATCCATTATGGTATGTTTTATCCTTTTTGTAACATGTTTTAGGCACTACAAAAGAAAAAGGACAAATATTAGTTACATATTTTTAGACATTCCATGCATTTTTTTCACTCAAAGGCAAGATTGCTTTCAGCCATGAGAAATATATTAAGAATGTAAGAGAAAGCCATATACATTATAATTATTATGCAATAATAAAAACCCCAGATTATTCTTTCTCCCTGCTGTCATTATTTGAGTAAAGGAAGGGGGTAAGATTTAACTGGAGCTCACAAAGTAACCATTCCAGTTTCAGTACTTTCTGAATTGGGCTAAACCAGGGTGTCAAACTCAAGGCCCTCAGGCCAGATCTGGCCCGTGGGGCCATCCTGGAAACAGTGAAGGACCCACCCGCGATGCCTCGGCCTAGCCAAGACTGACCTGGTGGCGGCTAGCAAAATGCTGTAGGAGGCAGTTGCAGCCAAAAATGGAGCTGGGGGGGGGGGGAGCTCATGGGCCCTTTCCGAGCTCCATTTTTGCTGGCAGCATGCTAGCAAAACAAATTACTAGCAAAAGTCACATTTTATCACAAGGCAAGGAGGCATCGAGAAATGTTTTCCCTTTTGCATTTGAGCATCCAAGAAGGGGCAGGAAAGGAAAAGAGAGAAATAAAAAAGGAAAAATTGGAAAAGAGCAAGAAAGGAAGAAGGAAAGTGGGGGAGGAAGAAGAAAAAAATGGAAAACAAGGGAAGGAAAAAGAAAAAAGGAAGGAAGGAAGGAAGGAAGGAAGGAAGGAAGGAAGGAAGGAAGGAAGGGGAGAGATTATAATGAGAGGGAGGGAGGGTCTGAGGGAAGTCCTGCCTTAGCATTTGGCCACCAGCAGGCTTGCTGCCCTTTCGCCATCCCCTTGTCTCCTGACCTTGCCTGGTGGTCTCCCATCCTGTTGCTGAGGATGCTTTGGTTACAAAGCCGGATCTCCTTGCATGGCAAGGGAGTGGACCTCCCTCTGACTCACACATACCATGAGCAACTTGGTCAAGGAGAGCAAGTACAGCAGCAGCAGCCTTGAGGAGGTAAGCGCAGTCAGGCACCCTCTTGGGGAAGCTGGGCTGGGCTGGGCTAGGCTGTAGGGTCCTGGTGCCCTGGGAGCTCGAGGGTGGGCTAGGCGCTTACCCTCCGCTGCCTAGGGCTCTAGACAACCTGTATTGCCATCCGGGGTCCTCCATGTGGCCTGAGAGAGATGGTGAGGCTCCTCTGGAGGACAAGCGTTTGGACCTCTCCCTGGTCTTGCCTTCCTTCACTGGAGACAATGGATCCCCCAACCCCGCCCAGGCCACCACAAGTGCTCCTGACATGAGTGACGTGGAGCTGGCCACACCCACATCCCCCCCCCTGGTCAAACACAAGCCTGATGCAGCCCTCAATGAAATTAAATTTGACACCCCTGGGCTATACTGTAGAGATAAGAAATTGCACTTCAGGTGGATAAAGATTATGTCTTTCAACTGGCCTTCAACAATTTAATGAAAATATTGAGAGTTCTAACTTTAATAGAACTGCTTATAAAACATAATTTTAAAATAGGAGATTTCATTCAAAGTTGTTATTGGTAGAAGATCAACATTTGGATGTTTATATTTTGTACAAAGGTTGCATTTTGAATTTGATGAGATTTTTCAGAAATGGTATTATAATTTTCCCCAAAACCCTAAATCAAATTTTCTAAAAAGATATTCCAAACTTACTTTTACCACAAGACTGTATTAGTTAATAGCTCTATGATACTCCTGATCAAGCTTGGGGATTTTTAATGTACCTACCTTTTTCAATAAAGAAAACTTAGTTTAATATTATTGACTAATTATATACTTATACTGCACATATACACATTTTAGTGCAAGAACACTGCAATATACTTGTAACTGAGATTGCATTCTACTTATAGCAGAAATATTGGAATTAGCTGGAAATGCTGCAAGAGACAACAAAAAGGGAAGAATTGCACCGAGGCACATCCTTCTGGCAGTTGCTAACGATGAAGAGTTAAATCAGGTAAGTCTTTTGGATTATTTGTAAAGGGTCTCTTATTGTGCCTTTGTTTTTTGAGCCACTGTGGCTGGTTGATAAGAAAAGTTTATTTAGTCCCACTAAGATTAATTTAGTGCCGCTAAGTGAAAGGTTGAACTATATTTATACATTTAAATCATCATTTTTCCCCCCTGGATTCATCAAGCAAGGTGCTTTATGACTCAACCAGCTTCTACTGTATTATTTTTTGTTTTTGAAAGTATTCAAAACATTTGTAACTTTTATCAAGCTTTTGCAATAGGAATGGGGCAAATGTATAGTTACCGTAGTTGCTTACAATGTAAACAGTGTGTCTTTGTGAACCATAATACCAGGCATAAAATGCTATACCAACCTGAAAAGGTAAAGGTTTCTCTGTTCAGTTGTGTCCAACACTAGGGGGAGATGTTCATCTCCGTTTCTTAGCAGAGGGAACCAGCATTTTCCGGAGATATTTCTGTAGTCATGTGGCCAGCATGACTATACGCCAAGGTACAGGGAACACTGTTATCTTCCCACCAAAGTGGTACCTATTTATCTACTTGCATTTGCATGCTTTCAAACTACTAGCTGTGCAGGAGCTGGGGAAAATAACAAGCTCACCCTTTCCAGCTGACAAGCTCTGTCTTTAATCACCTGAGCCATCGCGCACACTTTATACAAGCATGAAGTAGATTATTTTATAGCATCTTAAATGCTTCATGCATATGCCAAAATTCATTTATTAGGCTTTTAATATGGCAGGGGAATAAAGAGATTTGCAATGAGATTTAGTTCCAGATGAACAAATATAATGTTAAAATACTACTCTCTGGTTATCTTGTTTTAAAAAGGCTTGGGATATTGTAACTATATTACTTATGCTGACTTGAAATCCATTTTTATTTTAAAATTAATAATTGGGATACCTTTTTCATGTCTCTATTTTCCCTCGTTTGCTGAGTAACATTTTTCCTTGTGCATTATTTATGTCACTGATGGCAATGGACACAGTCTTTTATATTGCTAATAGATGCAAAGAAATGATCCTGATTTTCTGCAGTCACATATTTTTTTATTTTTTTAACTATTTTCTCATCCAGTAGTCTACTAATATTTGTTTTAAAGCTTACTCCTAAAAACGTTCAGAATCATTGGAAATAGAAGTGCATACAAGTTGAAGTACTAAATAAACAAAAATCACATTTTACATTCCTTAACTTTCTTCTTGCATTTATTATATATTATTATGTTCTTTTTTTGTTCCAATTATGGCCAGATGGCTTTTTAAAAATTCTAATGGATTTTTCTTGAAAATTTGTTAGAACATTTCCTGACTGCACTGTAACTAAACCTTTTGTGTTGCTTGAGTAAAAAAAAGAAGCAGCAAGTATTCTGGATGTTTTTAAAATTATTTTTATTTTCCTTCTCAATTCTTTTTATAGACTTCATTTTTAAAGAGATTCCTTCTGAAAATGAAATAGTGGGTTTCCTTGGCAATGTTACACTTAACGGAAGTGTGTGGTTACATTTGCTATCATTGTGGTCACTGTCCTAGTTCAGCAAGCCTTACATCTTTTATTAAGTACTAGGTGACATTTTTGAATTTTTCCAAGGTCATCTCAGTTCACATCCATGATTCAACAATAGGACGTTTACAATCTTGCGGGGCTGCGTTACTAACTGTCCAGGGCTGCATGTGGCCCATGGGCCACAGGTTGGACATTCCTAGTCTGCCCATTGGTATCGGTGATCAAATGCATTTTCAGATCTCATCTTAAACAGTGTCCCCCATATAGTATCAGCATTCATCCAGGATCATTTTAAAAACTATGCAGGGAACCTTGCTGAGGGAACAAAGATAGGGCTTTCCAGAAAATGCTGAAATGGAAAATATTATTATGTAAATGGGTGTGATTATTATATTTGATATTCATATTTTGGGTTATATTATTTGATGTGAAAAAAGATCTAACTATTTTACAGGGTTTGAATAGGACATTCAAAACAATTAATTAAAAGCTCTGTTTTATGGGAAAAGTTACTTTTACTAGAACATTTGAAATAATGTTGAGTAGTTGATAATTGATTACTAATATACAACATAACTTTTCCGAAGTAGAAAATATTCAATGAGATATTATGGGAAATTCTGTAGTTTGCATCTCTTATGAAGCAATTCTCAAGAATTAAAACCAGTGTGACATCACAATTCTACAATGCATTCCGATGGTGGCATGAAATCTGGATTTTGTTTTGCTTTTGGAGTATTGTATAGGAGGACTATGAAACTGAATTGATGGTTTTGATACTTAGTGGATGGAACAAGTAAAATGTGCATGGAAGGAAGAGAAGATTTTAGTTTTTGATAAAAAGATATTGTCCAAACTCAAAATCTACCCATGAATTTTTTTGGATTTATTTCCTCCATGGCTACTTGTCCTACTCCTGCTTCCCCTAATTTACCAGATGTACCAGAAATCATAAACCAATTATTTTCAGTCAATTATATACTCATATACTTTTTCTCTCACTGGGAAAATTCCTGAAGATGCTCTGGTTTCAGTTTGTTACCAAGTGGAATCAGTACTGTTAAAGAAAGAAATGCTATGAAGGAAATAACTGTTTATCTTGTTTCTTAATTCTAAGTATGTGGGGAAGGGGAAAATACTCTCTTTAATATTGGTCGTAGTGTCTATAGTTACTGTTGTGCCTCCCTGTTATTTGTTTTATGGTATGTATTTCGTTATTGTTGGTTGGAGTTATATTTGCCTTGAAATACTTGAATTTTGTCACCGGGCATTCCGCTTTCATGGTCTTGGGTTTCCCCTTAAAGTAATTTGAGTTGTATTCAGTATCAACCAAGCCATGTTGCAAGCTGCCAAATTGAATCTTATTCCCTATTTATATATATATATATATATATATATATATATATATATATATATATATATATATATATATATATATATATATATGATTCATGAATAGATAGTAACTGATGATATAGGCAAGTACCACAATGCCAGAACATAGTACTGTAATATTAGTATTCTTTCCTTAGGGTATAGTTACTGTAAAATTCCATCTACCTAGGTTTTTCCATATGTCTGCTATAGCCTACTTGTCTGGATTTTTACATCTCATATATGGTAACCTTACTTTACTTGTTATAAAGGGGAATCTTACTGTAAATGTAATTCCTTCCTTTAGCCATGATATTTTCTGAAAGGAACTAATTCTTTATTGTTCTGTAAAAGGGACAGTATAAATAAAAACAAGTCATTGCGGTTTTATTTTACTAATGCAGTCTTACTTTTCCTGAAAGGAACTTAGGATACATGTAATTACTCAAATTTGTGTATTAATTATTCTTTTTTGTATAGTTGTTTATAAATGCCATAAACAAATTTCTTTAGAGTAAATTAATTAAATACAAGAAATTGTATTCAGATGTGTTCAATTTTTCTGCATTGCCTCTTTCAACAGTTGTTAAAAGGAGTGACTATCGCAAGTGGAGGTGTTCTACCCAGAATTCATCCAGAGCTTCTTGCCAAAAAACGAGGCGCCAAAAGCAAATCTGATACTATCCTTTCACCTACTCCAGAGAAGAGAGGAAGAAAACCTTTGGGAGTCAAGAAAAGTGGGAAAAAAGCAAAGACTGGTAAAGCTCGGACACCTAAAAAGGTAAGCGGAACTCAAAGCAATCAGTTTTGATAATTTGGAAATAGGTTCCTCTTAGAACTTGATCTTACTCACGCTTAAAAGGTTACCATACTTTGTTTTAACCAGATTTATTTCAGATGTTATAAAAGCTTTATTCTGCAATAGAATCTTCCTAAATACTATTGTTTGTTATTAACTGACCCAAGAGCCATTGCAAGTTGAATCAGAGGAACAACTTCTTCAGCTAATGAAGGGATGAAAAATAGTTTCTCTACAAAGTAAAAAGTGCGTGGGCAGGATATAATATATTGTTTTTTCTGTGCCATGAACCCCTATATAAAACTGAACCTATGAATACCTTAGACTGCTCAGGTTTTAATACCATCCTTAGCAAACACAAAACACAAATAAATCTGATATGGAAGTTTTATAGCGGGATAAAAAAATCCTCTATGAATCACTTCAGTAAGGGTTCAGTATATGCTTAAAGAACAGCACTCCTTAGGATGAAAGGGTTCCTTGTGTCAGAAGCTTAGTCACAAAGAGGAGTTTCTTCTAAAGATCTTAATGATGGCTAGCTAGAGCATGGATCCCAGGAGCTCTGGCCTTAGTTCCCAGCAGCTACCCTTGGAAATGAGGCCTGTCTACTAGGCTATGGCCTTCCTTTGTGAACTGGATTTCTGTTCATTCACTCAAACTCTGTCCCTTGATGCTTGGACTGACTCTGGAACATGCCTTTGGATCCTGACTCTCTTTGATGCCTTACTCAGCTGGATTCTGTGTATGGTTTTGAATCCTGCTTTCAAGGATCTGTGAGTTGTTGGCTGCCTTATATTCCCTGACCTTGCTAGCAGCCAGAATGTTGTACTTTCGTGCCTTATTGAGACTGAACGGGGCAGTTATTTTCTTAACAAACATATTTCAGTGTTCTAAATAGATAGAAAATAGTTTCAGTGTTTATATTATATTTCAGTTCATAGGCCATGAAATAAGCTAATTACTGAATGTTAGATTCCAAACTGCAGGAAAAATGAACCACTGAGAGGTATTCACCAGAAATTCTCTTAAAGTCTAGGGAGATGCATGTTTGACTGTGTACCCATTTTGAAGGCTTATAAAGAATTGCTTTATACCATCTCTGATTAGCTTTCCAACTGTAGTTAGACTATAATCTGTGGGTCTGCTCTTCAGACCAGTCTTAAAACTATCATTGGTGTAGCATGCAGTAGCCAAAATGGCTATAGGTATTGTGATTACATTACACTTACACTATGCTCCATGACAGGTATGCTGTAGTTGCATATTTGTATTCAGGCCGAATTTAAAGTGCCAAAGTTACCCTTTCAGGCTATGCATTGCTCTAAGTTATCTAAAGGAGTTCTTGCACTTGTACAAGCCTTCCTAACCTTTAAGATAATCATTTAAGACTCTGTTATCTGACCTATGAATAGTAACTATAAGATTGGTGAGTATCAAGGACAGGGTTTTGTCTGTGATAGCCTTTCATACTTGAAATTCCCCTCTAGGAACTGTTTAAGGATCTCAGCTGATCTTCAGAAGAAGTTTAAAAACATTTATCTGGGTCTCCTTTAATTTTAGAGGACTGTGCTTAGTACTGAAGTTTAACTTGCTTTTGCTCTTTTGTTCAATTTCTTTTAATTATTTTATGTACTGAATATTGTTGTAACGGCTTACTTATATATCTTGCAATTTTAAATTACAATTCATTTTCTAATTGGTTTTTTATCTGAAAATAACAGTGTTCTTTTTCCGTAAGCAAATATATATATTCTGATCAGTGACTCCAATATTGTAAAGAATTAAGTAACATTCGGGCATTTTAATACAGGCATTGTCCGCTTTGTTTCAAGCTTCCTGGGATTGTTGGTTGAATTGAGTTTGTCCACTGAAGTTATATACATTAGTATTTTTTTTAATTCTTGGTTGTCTAATTAAAATATGAGAAATGTTAACAAGGCCTCAGGCCTGGACCTAATGTGTCTGTGGACATTGGGATAATTTGATATTGTTATGCTTGTTTTAGAGCAGGCTTTCCACATTGCTGAAAGTTTTTAATGCAGACAGTCCTTTACTTACAACAGTTCATTTAGTGACCAAAGTTACAAAGGCACTAAAAGAGTGATGACCATTGCAGCATCCCCATGGTCACATGATCAAAATTCAAAAAATGGTCATGTCATTTTTTTTCAGTGCCGTTGTAACTTGAAATGGTCAACAGACGAATGAATGTAAGTCAAGGACTACCTGTAACTAGAGGTCAAGGAAACAATTGTGGTTAGGCAGACAACTTTAAATACATCCTTCCTCATAACATTAACCAATATCCAGATAAATCAACCAGCACCAAATGAACAACAGCAATCAAAGAAGAAACAATACCTGATCAGTGGTGGTAGGACATGTTTTATATATAAACAGCCAGCAAAGTCCACTGCTTTCCCCCACTGTACTGATGGTGTGATGACATATCTACAAAAAGAAAAGTGAGCTTAAAAAACACGATAAGCCCAACAGTTCAGTCTTGATATATATTCTCCACTGTCATTACTGTATCCATTTAAAAGCTACAACATAATTTTACTCATGGAATGTAAAGTTCCTTGCAAAGTAAAATGTTTTTGTAACATTGATCACAATAATCTATTGTGTGAAAAGGTTCTTATGTAAAAAATAAAAACTTACCACATTAGAGAAAATATTAGCTATGGGTTTTGGGGGGGTTGTTTTGCCTCTGGCAGTAAGCAATTTGTGCAAAAAGACTATTTCATACAAAATCATATCCAAATATAAAGTGACATGACATCAGTTCAATTTGTTAGAATTTTCCCACCTTAAAAGTAAATATGCACATTGGCTTGAATTTTTCCTCCTTTCTTGTATTTACAAAATATTTCTTTTCACTAGGAAAAAATGTTATTTTAACCATTCAGTCATGTCTCACCTTGGTGAGTTTATAGGCAAATGCTCTCCACGCTACCCCGTCAAGCACAGCTTCTTTCAGTTATTGGATATTCATCTTTGTATCAGTTTTGGTGTTATCATGCCATGTTCTTCGCTTGCCTCTTATTATTATTCCACTAACCATTCCTAGCATCGTTGACTTCTCTATGCAAGCATGACATAGTCAAAGTAAATCAGACATAGTGATCATGATTTTGGCTTCCAGTGAGGTGTCTGGTTTTATACGATCCAGATAGGAAAAAAAGACTCTTGTATAATTACATTACTAAATAGTATTAGTTATATGCAAATTTTAAAGAATAATTTGAAATAGATTTCGGATTTCAAATATTCCTCTTAGCATTTCTGTTTTTGAGTATATATATTATGTTAATAGAATAAACAGAAGGAAAATGAAAAAGAAGGAGCATCAAATTCAACAGCCGATGATGGACCTGGAGATGGATTCACTATACTCTCGTCCAAGAGCCTTGTTCCTGGACAGAAGGTACCAAATTAAAGGGTAGAAAGTTTTGTACTTCAAAAATAGTCTCCAGCGAAAAGATCTTTATCTCTTCTTGCAAAAAAATCACATTATATTACCCTACTCCTTTTAAGAATAATTTCAAGAAATTATTTGCAGGTAATCACTTAGAAGCAATGTGTTCTAACAGACATTTTGGCTTGCATAAAATGAAACATGCTCCAGATCCCTTAGGCACTAAAAATGTAAAATAGAATAGAATTTAAATTGCAATACGAAGTATCTCCTTGTTCTCTGTTTCATCTTTTACATAGTAATGCCTTGTTAAAGTTGTTAAATGTATCTAAATTAATCAGCACTCTAGTTGGTTGCCTCAGTTTTGATTTGTTACAGTGATTTTCAGCAACATCCCCATCCTTGTTATAGCCTGAACAATCCTGTCCCCATTATCCTGGAGGAGTTGCAAATGTTGTCTCCTGGGCTTGCAACCCTTCGATGCAGAAGATATTTCAGAACACCTTCTTAGCTATTGTATATAGAAAGGTTCCTCCCTGGAAAAGTGTTTCATAAAATACGTACAGGATGGGTCTCCAGATTCAGGAATTACATCAACATAACTTTGATAACTTCTGAATATCGTAGAGTGTTGCAACTTCATCATTGAAAAGTACAAACTTCAATGTTTCATGAAATTACAAATATATTTCATCTGCAGATTAAAGGAACTAGGTAATTTATATTACAATACATTGAATATAATTTTAGACATACATAGATGCATATGGTAAATGCAAAAGTCTCCAGTCCTAACCTACCAATAGACAAAAAGGATGCCTGCTTCATAAGTATGTCCATAATTCCTTCTCCTATGCAGATGCAGAAAATATGCATATTAATTCCATTATTAAGAATAATAATTTGGAAGATAGAATACTAAGCATGTGTACACAGAATATTGTTTTGTCTTGCATTGGAATAGTTAAGTTGTATCACTGTCACTAGTGGAAGCATAGACTCAGAGGCCCAGCTATTGCTGTGCATGTGTGTAACAGGTCTATGGTTGGATGACTTGCTTACAAATGTTGGCTTTAAAAGATGGCAGGCAACTCAGTATAGGTGAGATGATTAGAATTTTTTTTAATTATGGAGATAAAATACCATTGGGCTTTATTTATAAAACTTGTTGCTGTGTCCAGAGTTAATTTTCACAATGTAACCAGTACATAGAAGAGCTTAGAAATCACAAGATGAAATTAAATTTATATAAATTAAATAATTTACATGAAGGAAAGATTTCATACAGTTCAGAACCAATTAAAGATATTGCCAACCCAAGTTACGGGATGGTTATATTTGATATCTAATAAAATTATAAATAATTGAAAAACAGTGAAAACAAGTTCATGAAAGAAAGATAGTGGTGTCCTTATTTCTAGATGGGAACAAGGTTTTTTTTATAAGTCTTTTATAACAGTTTAATTCTTAGAGTCTAGTTTCATTAGTTCATAATCCTCAAACTTAGGTTTGTTTGCTTTTGTGTTTTTTTGTTTTTGTTTTTGCTCCTGTTGCATTGGCATTTTGCAGTTATCTCTGACACAAAGTGACATCAACCATATTGGTTCAATGAAAGTAGAAGGTATTGTGCATCCAACTACTGGTGAAATAGACCTCAAAGAGGAAGTAGGTAAGTCTAAAATTATTTTGAAGCAAATAGAAATGCTTGAAACGTCTGAATAGTACTTTTTTTCCTGTAGGAACTACCAAATCTGTTATTCTTTAAACTTTTTGATCAGAGTTAAAAAACAGGAAATGTAATTGTTCTAGAAAGTACTATAAGTATTATGGACAACTAAAATATGTTTTTATATATATATATATATATATATATATATATATATATATATATATATATATACACACACACACACACACACATACATCACAGACACACACACACATATATATATGTGTGTGTGTGTGTGTTTTATTTGTGCTGATAAATAAATAAAGGGAGACTAGTATAGATCTATTTCAAGCTATTTAGTTCTCATCAGCTAGCAATATAGCAAACCTGTGCAATATAGCCCAGGTTCAAATCCCAGTAAGGGTATGGCTAGCTGATGAGAGCTAAATAGCTTGAAATAGATCTATACTAGTCTCCCTTTATTTATTTATCAGCACAAATAAAAATAAAAAAAACACAAATATAACAAAGGCAACAGTAAAAATATTGGGTTTCTGTCGTGATGGACTCTTGTGACGAGCCGAAGGACAGATGATGGAAGCAGTTAGCTTCCTCCCATAATTGGGGCTTACCAGGGGTTGTAAAAAAATCTAATATATATATATATGCTTGTAAGTCCCACTGGAGTATTATAAATTTTATACGTATAAAAGCTTTTAAGATACTATTGTTCATCTTCATGGTTAGCAATATTTTTCTTGTTTTAATTCTCTGTACATACTCAATTTGGAGAAATAAATCAAGTTAACGTTACTGCATTTAAGGCTTCTTACAACATTGTCTTGTTGTAGCTTAGGCTGCTCAGTGCTGGTTTTCTATACACAACAGCATCAGTAATCATCATTTATGAAAATATATTCATAAGGCACAGAGGATAAATATTTTATTGGCTGCCAATAATAAAAGAAAATGAATGAGAGAATCCATTCCAAACTAATGATTGACCATTCAGTTTGAATTTGTATCTCTGCATGTATGCATAAAGGCCTGTTCAGAACTGCAATAGAAACATACCTTCCTTTGTTTTCCTTTGGGTCAGGCAAAGCATTGGAAAAAGCTGGTGGTAAAGAGTTCTTAGAAACGGTAAAGGAACTTCGTAAATCACAGGGACCTTTGGAAGTCACGGAAGGTAAGATCTTTCTTAATTATGTAAAATCTATTTTAGTCACATTTTAGTGCCCCCCCCCCCAAGGATTGGGAAGGGGTAAGGTTGGAGTGAGAGGAAAATGTGAAGTACATTGGGAAAAAATGCTTATAATACAGTACCAGACTTTTCTGGGTTTTGGGATGGGGGTTATTGCTTTATGTTTTTATTTTTTTATTTTATTGCATATACATACTGTATATACTCAAGTATAAGCCTAGTTTTTCAGCCCACTTTTTGAGCTGAAAAAAGCCGCCTCGGCTTATACTCGAGTCAGTGAAAAATTTGCCCGAAATGGAGGAGAAAAAGGGGCGGGGCCATGCCGCTGGGTGACGCTCGTGAATGGCCCAGCGCCCCTGTGAGTTTCCCCTCCCTCTGTGTCAGTTTGCCGCGCAGCGCGCACCGCACCATCCCCCCTCCTCACGTTCTAATGTAATGCAGGGCTGTCTTACGATTCCCCTTCCTCCCCCTCCTGCCGCTCTGCAACGATGTCCCACCTCCTCCTTGTTATGGCAAGCAGCCACATAGCGATGTCCCACCTCCTCTGGTACAGTGATCCAATGATAGGAATCACTGTGCCGTGTGTCATAGGAGGCGGGAAATCATCATCACAGTGGGACATCAGCATCATGAGGTGAGTGAAGTATTTCATTGAATACACCGGTATTGTGTGATAATTTGTTATGCAGAGCAAATTTTTACAATGGCTACTGTATATTTAATGGGCACAGGCAGGCTGTATATGTTATTCAATGGGCAATGGCATTATTGGTATCTATTTTTATTGTTGAAATTTATCGGTAGCTGCTGCATTTCCCACCCTAGGCTTATACTCGAGTCAATAACTTTTCCAGTTTTTTGTGGTAAAATTAGGTGCCTCGGCTTATATTCGGGTCGGCCTATACTCGAGTATATACAGTATATTATTTTATTCTTTAGTTATGAGCCACTCAGTTTGTTTTAAGTTGGGCGGCCATCCAAATGTTTTAATTAAAAAAGTATGTTCCTGATGAGAAAAAAATCAGTGCAGGATGAGGAATTGAATGGCAAAGAGTCCAGCTTCATCCCCGTATCTTAAGCTTTGCTGGAAAAGTAATAGTAATGCTTTAAAATGAGCCTCATCTTTTTAGGCATATTTCCTTACCAGATTTCTCAATGCCTTCGACAATGACAGGACTTCTAATGTGCTGCCTTCCCTGTAAAAGTTGGATACATTCAGAGATGGATCTGCTTTGAAAATAGCCAGTGTTGAACTGGATAGCACAAACCTCAGCACAGGAAATGTGCTCTGACATTTTGTATTATGTCATAAACTGTTTTACAATCATTTTAATGTCATAAAAGGTTTTATACAATTTGTCAATTTTCAAGTCCGTGGGAGTGATGGGTCCCAGATTTTGGATACATTCTGTAAGTTAGCCTATTTGGTTTGAAAATTGTCGTCCTGTGATGCCTAATTGAACATTATGGGAAAGAGAAATAAAATAGTATCTAAGGTGTATAGTTCTGCCTAAGGTAATAGACTCATTTTCCCCCTTCAGCTGCTCTCGGTCAGGCTACTGGTCTAGCAGCAAAATTTGTCATTCACTGTCACATCCCACAATGGGGTTCAGACAAATGTGAAGAACAACTGGAGGAGACAATAAAGAACTGTTTAACTACTGCTGAAGATAAGAAGCTGAAATCTGTGGCTTTTCCACCTTTTCCCAGTGGCAGGTATTTACTATATAAATCTTGTAGTAGAATTAGTACATTCCTTTTGTGATACATTTAAGAAAATAGCCGGTAACACCTGGTCTTATAACATCTAATTGAAATATATATCTCAGTCTAGGATGGTCTTGTATGTGATATTTAAAAACAGCCTTCAGAGGTTTTCAGGGAAGAACTATGATCCAAACTGCAGATGCCCTCTATTGGCATACATTTATTGGCACAAATTAACATTTTGTGACATATTTAAGGAAATCGCTGATAGGCTTGCCAGCATAAGTCTCTTTCATACACTGTGAAAAATCCCTATACCTCATGATATAAAGATATTTAGTAGGTGATTTTTTTTCATACCATATTACCATAACACCTGCTAGATTGTTATTGTTTCATTTTCCAACTTTGGGGACCAATAGGCTCATATAGGAGTATTTTATGGAAACTCCTTTTGATTGCATTATTTTGATTGCATCCGCATTTCCAAAGTGGTGGCTCAACAGTTAAAGACACTAAGCTTGTCAGCTGGAAAACCAACAGCTGACTGAGTCTTCAAGATTCAAGTGCCTCACAATGGGGCAAATTCATGTTACTTGCCCCAGTTCCTATCCATCTAGCAGTTCAAAAGCATGCAAATGCAAGTAGATAAATAGGTACCATTTAATGGGAAGGCAACTGTGTTCCATGCACCTTAGCAAATAGTCTTGCTGGCCACATGGCCCTGTAACTCTCTTTAGACAACACTGGCTCCCTTGACTAAGAAACGGAGATGAGCACCACCCTCTAGAGCAGTGGTTCCCAAACTTTTTCCACCGCCCTCTTGGTGCTACAAACTGATCCTCAGTGCCCCCCACCCAGTGGTGGAGTTCCATTTTTTTTTACTACCAGTTCTGTAGGTGTGGCTTGGTGGGCGTGGCTAGGTGGGTCAATATGACTGGGCGGTTTGCACGACAGAAGGGAAATAGTAACAGTAAAATTCAACACTGTAACAATTAATTGCACATTTATTCAAAAACCTTTTTAGTTAATGTTAATTCAACAAAATTGTTGAACATGATCCAGTCATTTATCAAGAACCTTAGTAACTAGTAACTTAGTAAACTTAGTAAAATTTAGTAACTACTTCACTGTTCAGTAAATGCTGTGTAATATAGTACGTGCCTGATCATTCACACACACACTGCTGCCTTTTGTTTTTTTCAAAATACAGGGAGGGGTGGGGGTAGAGAAGGAAAAAGACTTTGTTCTGTGATATCTGCCATTTCAGAAATGCTAATTAGACTTCCCCACATGATCAGTCTTTCCATATTCCTCAATATGTTGGTGCCCAGGAGCTGGTCAAAACTCTAGTAGTACTTATGGAGCTGTAGATGATACTATGGCAAAATACAAGCCTTGCAGCTCATGTATACTCACACAACTTAAGAGTGATGCCATTATCCAGGTTTATCTGTGACAAAAGTCTCACTGTGCATAAATATCAAGATAGGAAGAGCACTTTATTAAAAAAAAAACTGCAGTGTTTTGGCTCCATTTGGTTATAAAACATCTTGTTTGGCACACTGGAACATTTAGACAGCATTTTCTTCTAATATGGGACATATCATAATTTTGTTTTGCTTTGCTATTTCCTGTATGTGACAATATCCAACTTTACACAGTAATTAGACCACTTTTTTATTTACTTTTTTTAAACAATATATGTTGGAAATGCTTATTCCTTTTCCACAATCTCCCCTATATTTCAGCCTTCAATGAGATTACTTTGCAACTCAAAGTTTGAGAAACCACTCCAAGTGCCCTTCCTCCCGCTCCTCACTTTTTAAGGCCACCTCTACGAATGGAGCAAAGAGGCAGAGGGGGGGCTAGCCATGCTCTCCCCCCCCACCCTGCTGCATGTTTACCTATGTTGCATTTTTAAGATGGGAGGGGTAGAGGAAGATGAGAGTGGCGCATCCATGTGGAGAGGGTGCAGGAGGGATTGGGGGGGTGGCTCCATTGCACAGGCACATCCTCACGGAGGCGGCTCACAGTGCAGCCCCGGAGGGAGGAAGTCAGAAGTAAAGCCATTTATAAAAGCGCAAAAGAAGCAGGAGAGCGCTCTTGTGCAGTGACATTGGACTCCCTGCGTAATACAGTGCCAATTCCCAAACCCTGAAATGCAGGCCCAAGGACAGCCCCATTCAGTCCCGCATCTCTTCTCCGTGCACAGCACACGCAGAGTAATATCAGAGGAGAAATGCAGGCAAAAGGATCTTCTCTTCTTTCTCTGCCCCCCTTTGTCCCCCCCCCCCCCGGCCTGACATGCTTGTATGCCTCCTGAGTGAGCGAGCAAGCAAGCGAAAAATCCTTCCAGTCTTTGAATTTCACGCCTGCCGGAAGTGCTCGGATGACTGGCGGCCAATAGAGCCCCAGGCAGAATTGTGTCCTGCGAGGGGGCCACCTCCAGCACTCTTCTGTCACCCCCCTTGTTTTTAGCGCCCCCTGCCACCACCCCCCTTGCCTCTTAGCACCTCCCTGCCACCCCACTTGCCTCTTAGCGGCCCCCTAAGTCATCCCACCGCCCCCCAGGGGGCAGTATCGCCCAATTTGGGAACCACTGCTCTAGAGACAGACCTGACTGGAAAGGGGAACCTTTTATCATGCACCAGTAATTATTTTGATATATTTGTTGTAAACTCAGTTTTCCATTTTCCCACCTTATAATTGACTGACTGATTTATCAGCATTTTTTTCCCAACATCTCTGCTTTTTACCAGTCAGTCCGCACTAATATCTTTCTTTTGAGCACTATTACATTTGGATGGCCTGAAACTTTGCCTTAAATTATCTACCTAGTGGGATGAATCTGTACATTACTTGGTATTGAGCCCAGTAAATTTGTGGAAAACCAGGTTGAGTACCCCAAGTAAGATTCAGTTTATTAGTTACTTACTTAGAATATAACAACTATATATTGTTATAACATTTAAGATTTAATGTTTTGCTACTGAACATTAATTACAAACTTTCCTTCTTTGTTTAGAAATTGTTTTCCAAAACAGACTGCAGCCCAGGTGACTCTGAAAGCCATTTCTTCCCATTTTGATGACTCCAGTCCTTCTTCCTTGAAGAACATTTACTTCCTGCTTTTTGACAGTGAGAGCATTGGCATCTATGTGCAAGAGATGGCAAAGCTAGATGCAAAGTAGTAACAGAAGCCAAATGAAAATTTATTTTTCAACATGAATATGAGTAGGAATGGAATTAGAAGTGGGTTTTATTTTTAAAATATTGTGAGAACGGAATATGTGAGTAGCTTTGAAGTTTTGTGATGGGTGGAGGGCTTTTGTTATTGAGGGAGAAAGGGGGGAATTGTTTGAGAGAGTTTGAGCTGCAGATATATCACGCTTTAGGCCCTCTACATTTTGTATCTTCCCCAAGAAATTATTTTCCCAGTTCACTACATTTTAATGTCTCAAGTTATTTTAGTTTAGATCTTTTTTTAAAAAAAATAATAATCTCATTATAGAGTAGCAAACAATTCAATGCATCCATCAGTTGAAAAATGTGGATTGTTTGCTTCCCTTTATTTTCCCACTAGTAGTTAGAAATCTTTATGTTGTGTCTATGTTCCATGATGGAGAAAATAATTTTGACTCACTTGGTGCTTTACTGTTTTATCCCAGAATGACCTGTAATTGCTGAAAAATATTTCATCTTATTTGTTTTGATAAAAAATAGCATCATGCTTTTTTAAAACTTTAACCTTGAGCGTATTATTCTTGTTCGTTTCCATAAAAATTTAAAGTGGCTTCAGAAATAAGAAGTTTCTTGGAAGAAGAAGACAGTTCTGTTAATATTCTCAAATTCAACATTGCAATTAGTATTTACCAAAGGAAGGGGGATGCTCTGCAACACTGACTTTGGTCTCTTCAACTTTAGTAGTACAAGCAAATATTAGAGAATTTGGCATGAATAAATGATGGAGAGGAAAGAACTGAAGGGAAGGAAAGACGGAAAAAATTAAATAGTATTTTACAGAATGCTGGTTTAGCATAGAGAGTCCCTTTAATAGTATATTCAGTACTAGTTACAGTTCTACTATTTTCTCAACCTTGAGGGCACTGGTATTTTTCCCCATCATTAACTCTTTTCCCATAAGCATTTGAATTAAAGTGCTAAAGAACATTTAAGAGTGCTTATACAGGGCACAGCACACCAGTATGTGTGCACTGTATAGCTAGGTTTTGTGCTTAGTTTCCTAAAGGTAATTATGATTTAATAGGGCAAAATACACATTTCTAATTCATCACAGGTACCATCAGTTCTGTTTTTGTTTATGGCAGTTCCATTCCTAGCATGGCATATGCTGACGCATCTTCCTCCAACTTTTTGAGATGAAAAGATCTTTACTTTTGAGAACAGTCACTAAAAGATGTCCTACATAGTATTCACAGATTTGTCCCACTCCATCATTACTTCCCAGGGAGATTAGGAAGGTAAGCGATCCTAAAGAGGAAACACAAGATTATTTACAAAAGAAGAAACAAAACTTACTTGACTCGGCATCTGAACTCGCCAGAGTACATTTGGCTATAGTAACTCAGTTTCCACAGTTGGAAAGCTTGTGTGGACTTCTTTAAAAAGAATTAAGCTTGATTGATACTTTTCATGAGGTTGCCAAGATAGTAGACTGAAGCACCAACAGTACTTCTATTAGCTTTAGTGTTTGTACTAATTATTTTAATTTTCTATTTAGCACCTTAAGAGGTATTGGGGGGGGGGGTGTTTGTTGCATTTTTAAAAATTGCTACATGCTATTTATAATTTAGTATTTCAGTAAATAGCAGTGCTGTTCTATAAATACTGAGTAAAACACTATAGAGTATGCTAATCCATGCCAACAACTGGTTTACGTATTGATTATTCTATTTTCCAATACAAAATCCATCCTGACTAGGAAACCAATTGAAAAAAATATTGCACAAAACAACAACACAAGAGTGTACCAGATCTAATGATCTCTCTGAGATGCAAGCTTCAAAATACTATTTATAAGTGGATTTAGATTACTTGTGTTGCATTTTAGTTAAGCATGTACACTTCACAAAGACACAAAATATGTAATTCATAGTCTGACCTGGTTTATAGGCTTTCAGAGGCTTTTGGGTCAGGCTGTTGATAATATTGGTCACCACAACATTTGCATGGAGCTGAGCATGATATGCCATCTTTGGTTCTTTCACATCTGAGCAGTCACCAATGGCATAGATGTTGTCATATCCCACAACCTGAAGGTAGTCATTCACTTTCAAAGCACCATTATTTGCCATCTGGTCTCCTAAGCATGGACACAAGGAAATCATCTATGAATGTCAAAGGCTAGCAAAAAGCTACATGTCCTGGTATTGTACGAGTCATTGTTATTTTGATTTTTTAGTATTAAAAAAATACCCTATTTGTATTCCAAACAAGAGGTAGTCTGAGATACACATAAAATGGCTGTGGCGGTTATTTTCTGTTTGCCTATTTTATTCAGTGGAAGTCTCAATTTTGAAAAATGAGTTGGATCATGAATCACAATCACAGCAAATCTATTTAAACAAAGATCACTATGCTCTTTCTATACCCTATCAACATACATACATACGCCCAAGTAAATGCTTTTAATTGTATCCTGCTTTTTATTATTTTTACAAATAACTCAAGGCAGCAAACATATTCAATATCTTCCTCCTCCTAGTTTATCCACAACAACCCTGTAATGTGGATTGAAATGAGAGAATATCTGACCCACAGTCAGCCAGCTGACTAAAGCAGAACTTGAACTCCTGGTCTCTTGCTTTCCTGCTTGGTGCCTTAACCACATCAAACTGGCTCTTAAACCTTAGTGCATTTAACACCAAGCTGAGTGCATATAATATTGCCATGTCATACATACTTATGTGAAGAAAGGTATTTTATTTATTTCATGAAAGAGGCAACCCTGTGAATAATCTTCCAACTGTTCATTTTAAAAGGTTGCAGTATTAAAGTTAAAGATAGTCAATCATTTAAAAAAGTTAGTGAAATATTGATAAAGAATGAGAACTAGGATTTGAAATAATGTGGAACCTGCAATAATTAATGATTTGTAGACAGAATAAGGGTAACCTATTAACTTACTGAATGCGCTGCTGTATGCTGAAGAGTTTATTTTTATTCCAGTGCATTGAATGACCAGATCAGCAGTAACCTCTGCACCTTTATCAGTCTTCACAATCGTGTTCTCCTTGAATTGGTTTAAAGGCAGCATTTGGAGATTAGAAGCTTTCTCATCTATTAGGAGAAACAAAAAGCAGACACTACATTTCCCTGAACTTTGAAGGTATAATACCCCTTTTGGCTTTAAGGTATTACTTAAGAGCGTGTTGATTAATTTTAATTTTATTAATTAAAAACATTCAGCTTTCCATCCTTTAATGCTGTTTGTCTAGCCTGATTATAAAGCAAAACAATTTCTTTCTCTTCATGCATGCAAAATATAACAAGCAGCTTTAGCTGGTGCAATTGAAATTAAAACAGTGGGTTAGATTATCCTGTTAGGATAGAAAAAGTAGATGGCAAGGTGTTGACAATTATGAGTTCTGTTGGTCTTATACAATGCAAGAAGAAAGGTAATAGATGATCATTAAAAAAACTGAGAAAGCTTTGAATCCAGGACTTATCTATTATAGTAGTCCTCGACTTACAACCATAATCAAACCCCAAACTTGCTAAGAAGCCAGGCATTATGCACGTTTTGCTCCGTTTTATAAACTTTCTGGCCACAGTTGTTAAAGTGAATCACTGCAATTAAGTTAGCAATAACGGTTGTTAAGTGAATCTGGCTTCTCCAATTTGCTTGTCAGAAGATCACAAAACGTGATGTGACCCTCGGACACCGCAATCGACATAAATACATGCCAATTGCCAAACACCTGAATTTTGATCACGTGACCGTGGAAATCTACAACAGTCCTAAGTATGAAAAATGGTCATTAAGTCACTTTATAATGCTATTGTAACTTTGAACAGTCACCAAGGGAACTGTTGTAAGTCAAGGACCACCTGTACAGCTTATCCCTTATTTGATCTTCCTGATGTATCATCAGAGAGGGGATAAATGTCATGAAACTGGAGAAAGGGGAAAACCGAATCAGTTCTATGGCCTTTCTAACTTACAGTATTTCACCTAAAAAAAGCCTTAAAGGCAGTTTTACTAGGACATCTAATGACTGTACAATTATTGAAATTCAACAGGGAAAAAGTATTTAGAGCATGTGTAAGCATGAACATCATAGCTGTTGCCACTCCTTAAAAAACTTGTATCTCTTCCTATGCTCCCACAATGGAACTGCCAACGGGTCTTTAACACCTAACATGTACACACCAATTTTAAAGAGATATTTTTCATCATGCAGAAACATTACATGCCTCAATTTGAAGATGTACCTACAAGTTTATAAACTTACAAATCTATAAAATGTACAGCAGCAAAAGCTTACCCCTTTTCCTAATATTGCACTTGTGTATTTTAACAAAGAAACTAAACACACTACAGTTATTACATTTGACTAAGGTGTATCTTACTTTGAATTTGGTCATCATACCCAAATGCAACAGGTCTTAAAAGAAACAGCCTTAGTTTGAGGTCTAGAAATATCCAGATCCTACCTCAGGTAAACAATAACGTGGAAACTATATTGTTTGTATGCTACGTGTCTTTTTTTTATGCCTTTAAGCTCAAAGCATTTATTTTCTTTCTACTCTCACCAAGGTATTAAAAATAGAATTTTTAAAATGTCAAATAAATCTGCCCCTAATTCTTGGTAATCTGTCAGTGATGTTCTTTGAGTTAAATAGAGACCAAATACCGTGTATATATGTTTGTGTGTGTACACACACACACACGATATAGGTTCTCTATCACTGGAAAAGGCCATCTTTAGGGTTGAGTGGTCTTGAAAAAAATGTTAGAACAATAACAAAATCCGATACCCAACAAGAGATGCACTCCCTCCTGTGTAAGAGTCTCCTTCACTGCCTCCCTGACTCTGGGAAGAAGTTCGTCATCTGCCAATGCCATTTTTGAATGAATGAGTGTGACCTGAGGACATAAATATTGATATGTTCAGTTGGTGAAAGTTATTTAGCAAACATCCATTGCCATATTGCAAGATTATTGTAGATCAGGGGTACCCAACCTTGGCAACTTTTAAAACTTGTGGATTTCAACTTCTAGAATTCCCCAGCCAACCATGCAGATACTTTTTTTTTTGCCACTTAAAGCCATGTAATTTTCCAGATGTCGTGTGGGAAGACTAGTTCTTTTCTGAACCTAAATTCAGATATCCATCAAATTCTGCAACATTTTGGTAAAGAGATGAAGCTTAAATGTTACAGGCCAGAAATTCCAATAGTCAAAGACAATGGATTGGATGTTTCCTGCCTTACATTTTTTTTACTTGAAAGTAAGTCTGGTAGAACTCTCCTAAAATATGGGGAGCTACCCTGTTTCCCTGAAAATAAGACCCCTCCGGATAATAAGCCTAATCAGGCTTTTGAGTGCATGCGCTAAAATAAGCCCTTCCCCCAAAAATATTGCTACACAGCAGCAGCGCGTGACACGACAAAACTGCAGTCCACTAAAGCGTGCCCGATTAAAGCGCGTCGCTGACGTCATCAGCAGCGCGACAACAGCGACCGCGGAGAAAAAAGGGCGCTTTAAAAAGCGCTTTGAAAGCAAGCCGATTCAAGTTAAGGTAAGGGTTAGGGTTAGGTTTAGGTTAAGGGTTAGGGTTAGGTTTAGGGTTAGGTTAAGGGTTAGGGTTAGGTTTAGGGTTAGGTTAAGGGTTAGGTTTAGGTTTAGGGGTTAATTTTAGCTTTAGCGCTCACAGCGTGCTTTCTTCGTCGCGCTGTGATGACGTCAGGTACGCGGTTTCGTCGAGCGCGCTTTAGTCGAACGCGGTTTTGTGGTGGAACCCAGCAGCCATGAGGTGACCACGCTTGCCGCCTCCTGCACCTCAACAATAATAAAACCTTCCTGAAAATAAGACCATGTGCTTATTTGGGAAGGGATCAAAAGAAAATAAGATCCTGTCTTATTTTGGGAGAAACACTATATTTTTTTAAGACTTCTCTCTTGGGTGGCATGCTGAAGACCATAATCAGTCATGCTCATAGTCCAAAACTAGAAGCAAATCAAAAGTAAAAGTAATTTTAAAAGAATGTAGCTAGAACACATGAAATAATTATTGTTATCCCTACATTGACCAGATGTTTCCAAAAAGTCTGAAAGTAAGCAAGAAAGTTCTGACAACATTGCAAGCGATGTCTTTGCTATTATTACCAAATATTTTTGGCTAATAATGAAGAGAAATTGTTGCATACAGACACCTGAAGAATAGCGTGTATATATCAAGCCAGACATTTGAAAGGGAAGAGAGTTCACAGAAAATGTATCAATTCCAAAGCAAAGTACAGATACAGCATTCACAAGGTTTAAATACAAACCAGCCTTGAGTTTGGGTTTTGTCAACTACTTTATCCTAGTCTTTACTGATCCCTCTTTTCAGGTGGCTTGCTACTTGAAAAAAATGACAATACAATTGGTTGTCAGTGTTTGGTAAATAAATAACAAGATGGTGTTGAAGTACAGTAAGGGGGTAGGAAGAAAACCGCCTCGCTTGTCACTCCCACCTTTTGGAATATACTCCCCCATCCCAGAAAAGACGCAGCACCCATCCCACTCTCCTGGCCTTTTGGAAGAGTTTGGAGAACGTGCTCTGTTGAATTACATGGGGCTCCACACAGAACTTTGGGGCTGCTACCATCTTGAAGAGTTCTCTACCACCTAGAATCCTGCATCCAGTTTTGGTCACCACATTATTAAAAAGTTGTCAAGACTAGAAAGAGTGTACAGAAGAGCAACCAGGATGATTAGGGGACTGGAGGCTAAAACATATGAAGAACGATTGCAGGAGCTGTGCATGGCTAGTCTAGTGAAGAGAAGGACCAGGAGAGACATGATAGCAGTCTTCCAATATTTGAGGGGCTGCCACAAAGGGGGTCAAGCTATTCTCCAAAGGACCTGTAAGCCAGACAAAGAATAATGGATGGAAACTGAACAAGGAGAGATTCTACCTGGAAATAAGGAGGAACTTTCTGACACTGAGAACAATCAACCAATGGAACAGAAGTTGCCTTCAGAAGTTGCGGGAGCTTCATCACTGGAGGATTTCAAGAAGAGACTGGACTGCTATCTGTCAGAAACAGTGTAGTCTCCTGCTTGGACAGAGGGTTGGACTAGATGACCTACAAGGTCCTTTCCAACTGTTAATCCCTTTTTAACTTCAAGTATTGTATTCTTGTCTTAGCTACCTCCTATTGAAATACGGCTTTTATAGGACTTTTATGTTTTGAACTGTATACCGCCCAGACTTGCTCTGTGAATGAAATGGGTGGAATCCAAATTTGATGTAGAGATAAATAAAACTACACTTCTCTAACCTAAAAAAAAAACAAAATGGATCAGAAAACACAGCTTCCCCCCCACTCCAGCTTGCTCCCATTTCTTCTTCCCAAACCTTTGAAGCTCTGATAAGGCGTTTACATCCCATGCAGTTCAAATGTAAAGATGAATTTAGCCTCCAGAGATTCCCAGACAAGCACACTTGTAAATCAAATTACAGTTTCTAAGATTTTATAAAAGTGAAGCTTTCGAAACAGAATTGATATAATTCATGCATAAGTATGAATTGGCTTTTTTTATCAACTCAAGAGTTTGTAGCTGTTCATTTAGTCTCTGTTGACTCTAGATAATAAGGCATTTTTACTTTCAAAACAATAACGTAGTGACTGAGTGACTGGATATTACTTCGTACTTCTTTGTTAGGATATGTCGTCTTAACTTCTGCAGCCATTTCAACCCCAGCAGAACCACCACCTACGATGACAACCCGCTCAGCTTTTTCCACCTGTTAGGACCCAAATGAAAAAAAAACAAGATGGAATCATACTGTTCAGGATTCAATTACTTTATATCAGGGGTCTCCAACCTTGGCAACTTTAAGCCTGGTGGACTTCAACTCCCAGAATTCCCTTTGCTAACTGGGGAATTCTGGGAGTTGAAATCCACCAGGCTTAAAAGTTGTCAAGATTGGAGACCCCTGCTTTTAGATAACACATGGCTTCAGAGAGGTTATTTCAACAGGAATCCTCACCAAATTATCCAAAATTCCCAAGGCAAATAGATATGTCTAACCAGCTCTTTCTCTCAAATTTGAACTGCAAGCATGCTCTTTTTTATACAAACACGCCAGGGTGTGTGTGTGTGTGTGTGTGTGTGTGTGTGTGTGTGTGTTGCATTAGATTAGACCTTTCTCTGTGTAGTCGCACTTACAGCTTGACTGTCTTAAGTGGCTCAAATTGACAATAGTCACACTGGAGATATAGCAGAGTTGATATGTTGGATAATATTTCATCCTGCTGTCAGTAATAAAATTGGTCTTCTTCAGGAGAGAAGAAAGAGAAGAAAGGGGGGTAGGAAGGAGGGAGGGAAGGAGGGAGGGAAGGAAGGAGAGAAGGAGAGAAGGAAGGAGGGAACGTAGGAGAGAAGGAAGGGGGGAAAGAAGGAGGAAAGGAAGGGGAAAGGAAGGAGAGAAGGAGAGAAGAGAGGAAGGAAGGAAGGAGGGAAGGAAGGAGAGAAGGAGGGAGGGAGGGAAGGAGAGCAGGAGAGAAGAAACGAGGGAAGGAAAGAGGGAGGGAGGGAAGAAGAAGTAGGACCGTTGTAAGATAAGATGGATCTATGGGATGGTAAGAAAGCAATCTTCAAGTATATTGTCAACTGTAGGGAGAAAATTGTTATAAATACATATTATTAATAACAGTTATGAGATCATATAATTGTGAATGTATATATAAAATTGATTTTAAAAAATTGGTCTTCCTCACTTCCACACACCAAGGTGGCATCTTCAGCATAAATGTATACTGAAACGATATAAACCTGTATGTACTCACACAGAATAAAATCTTAGTGATTTCAGTGCAGCTTACATAGATTACTGTCAGATGCAAGCAACCAGAGCCACTCATGAATAATAAATCAGTAACTCTATTAGCAATAGCGCTTAGACTTATATAACTGCTTCATAGTGCTTTTACAACCATCTCTAAGCGGTTACAGAGTCAGCATATTGCACCCAACAATCTGGGTCCTCATTTTACCCACCTCGGAAGGATGGAAGGCCGAGTCAATCTTGAGCCAGTGAGATTTGAACTACCGAATTGCAGCTAGTAGTCAGCTGAGATCGACCCCTAAGCCCCTCAATTATGGGGTGCCACAGGGTTCGGTC
The DNA here is from genome assembly GCF_009769535.1 of Thamnophis elegans. Classification (NCBI taxonomy): domain Eukaryota; kingdom Metazoa; phylum Chordata; class Lepidosauria; order Squamata; family Natricidae; genus Thamnophis; species Thamnophis elegans. The sequence continues at coordinate 13,457,842 of NC_045555.1, read as the reverse complement.
CTGTCCCCCCTCCTATTTAACATCTACATGAAGCCGCTGGGTGAGATCATACGCAGGCACGGGATTAAATATCATCAATATGCGGACGATACACAATTGTATCTGTCCGCCCCGTGCCAACTCAGTGAAGCGGTAGAAGTGATGTGCCAGTGCCTGGAGGCTGTCAGGGTCTGGATGGGAATGAACAAGCTTGCGCTCAATCCCGACAAGACCGAGTGGCTATTGATGCTCCCTCCCAAGGATGGTCCAGCTATTCCATCTCTCAGCCTGGGGGGTGAAATTATACGCCCCTCAGAGAGGGTTCACAATTTGGGAGTCCTCCTGGATCCGCAGCTGACTCTAGAACATCATCTGTCAGCTGCGACCAGGGGGGCCTTTGCCCAGGTTTGCCTGGTGCACCAATTGCGACCCTATCTGGACCGGGAGGCCCTTCGGATAGTCACTCACGGCCTTGTCACCTCAAGACTGGATTACTGTAACGCGCTCTACATGGGGCTGCCCTTGAAGAGTGTTCGAAGACTTCAGCTAGTCCAGAATGCAGCCGCGCGAGCGCAGTGGTTAAATGCAGCACTGCAGGCTACTGCTAGATCAGCAGGTCAGCGGTTCAAATCTCACCGGCTCAGGGTTGACTCAGCCTTCCATCCTTCCGAGGTGGGTAAAATGAGGACCCAGATTGTTGGGGGCAATATGCTGACTCTCTGTAAACCGCTTAGAGAGGCCTGAAAGGCCTATGAAGCGGTATATAAGTCTACTGCTATTGCTATTGCTATTGTGAAGCTGCTACCATGGTAACTCCACTGCACTGCACAGTAGAAGCCATTTTATGGCAGTACAGTAGAAGCCATTTTAAGGCACAACAGGCTGTATCTTAACAGAACACAGCCCCCAAATGTTTTTAGGGGGTGTCTTATCCCCACAGAATTTGTTTCCAGTAAGTCATCTGTGTCCCAAGTTTGGTTGAAATTGCTTGAGGCATTACAGAGTTATGCTGGAACATATGCTGCAAAAAATTTATTGGAATGAATAAAAGGCAGTATATAAATACCACAAACCATCCACAGATGATCCCTACCAAGAAATTTACTAATACACACTTCAAAAACAAAAGTAACTTCTACCAATCATACCTACCTCCTTGACTATGTTCTCATAAGCCTGAATAGCCATCTCCATATTAACAAGTTCATTAAATTTCCCAGGAAAAGGCCCTTCACTCCCGGTGGCCAGGATCAGGTGAGAAAATGAAAGCACCTAAGAAAGAATAATAGAATGAAGTCACTGTTGTTGTGTCCTCTTTCACAATTTACATGTTTCATTTAGAGGTACTCACTTTACCATCGTTCAGTAGGACCTGATGTTTCTCCAGATCAATCCCGACTACTTTGCCCTGCTGGAAACTTTCTTTGAAGGTCTCCGAGAAAGAGATAAAGGTTTTTTTGGCAAACCCTACAAAATTATGCATAGAAAATTGAATAGATTAATTGTACATAAAGAGCATGAAATCGGAAACCTACAGAACTTTTAACACATCTAAAGTCTACAGGTTCTCAAATTTTCATATCTTAAGCCTCATCAATTAATGTCTGGAAATAACAGCAAACAATGTTAATGAGAAATGCATCAGCATTATTTGCACATTTATGCTAAGCTTTCAAGACATAAATAAAACCAGTGAATGATTAACTCGTCCGACCTAGTTAACTTTTTCTGAATCCTACTAGTAGTATAAGTATTCTCATTTGAGAACCGCTGGTCCAATCTACATGAATCTTTTGCTACTTTAATTTGCCTTGATATTTCATATTTCCCCCAGTGTTGGAGCGCCATCAAATCTATCCCATGAAGCCGGAGATTACCCAACTGTTCCTAAAACAAACTTTTCACCAGCTGGTGTCTTCCAGATCTCTGGAATTACAAATATATTAGAGTCAAAGGAGGTTATAATTCAATATATCAAGGTTAGACAATCCCGAATAGTGGGAAATAGAGCTCAAAAGAAACGAAGGAAAGCCCAATATGAAAAGTTACCACTCTGTACAGAAGCCCGCAGAGCAGCCACATTGTGGTGGAAGGAATCTCTCATGTCCACCAGGATGAAGTGGATCCCCCAATCCTGCAGCAGGAGAGCAGCTTCTATCCCTCCGAAGCCACCTCCAACTATGACCACGTGGACAGAATCATCCACAGAGAGCTTCGATCCCATCCTGAATCACACAGCAGCGACTGAAGGAGAATGAAAGAGACCAAGATGGGGGTTCATTGCTTACACGCGCCTTCTAGCTCATATAGCCATTGGCTGAGTTTACTCCTGCAAGAAGCATAGAATGGACTCCAACATGAGGTTCACCCTCCACCGTGAGGTTTGGGGTGTGGGGTTCTGGGTGTGACACCAAACCAACCAATCAGCCAACCAACCAACCAACCAGAGATGAGTTGCTCCCGGTTTGGCCCAGTTCAGCCAAACCGATAGTGGCGGTGGTGGAAGGCTCCACTCCCCACCCAAGAGCGTGCGTGCACGCACATGAGCACCGATAGTAAAACTGGTAGAAACCCACCTCTGCAACCAACCAACCAAACCCAACCAACCAACCAACCAACCAACCAAACCAACCAAACTAACCAATCAACCAAACCAATCAATCAACCAAACTAACCAATCAATCCAACCAACCAACTAATCAACCAAACCAATCAACTAAACCAACCAACCAAACCAACCAACCAAACTAACCAATCAACCAAACTAACCAACGATGGTTTACTGAAGAAACTAGAGCAGAGGAAGCCATACACCATGCCATGGGTCAAGCCAGGATTTTGCACAACCATGATGGTATGGCTCTCTTAGACTGACCCCTCCACCTTGTGGTTAGTGAGTTGGGCTCTGGGTAGGACACCAAACCAAGTCATGGGGGTTTCCCGAAGAAACTGGAGCGGAGAGGCATGCAATATTCTATGCCGCGGATGATCGGACCACGAGCTTTTCTCCAAATCGCAAGATAGGTGGGGCTCCTAAATCAAACCTCCTTCCCAGCTCCGTCGCGTTTTCTCTCCACCGCTCAGGATGCTCTGCTGGAAGGAAAGGGCGCTTCTCCCCCGCGATCTTCCGCTGGAGAAACGGAAAGAAAAGCTGCCTTGCCCCCCTCAAAAAAAGAAGGAAGACACGCGCAGGGCTCTTTCCGGAGTCCTCGCTTTACCCAAGTGCGGAGAGGCCAAAGCGCTCCACGAGAGGAGCTTCCGGGAATGACTCGCAGAAAGTTGGAGCGGCTAATCTTTTTTAGCCGCCAAGGAACGGACTTGGTTATCTAGTATCTTGTGGTGGCTGATGGCGCAACCGGTCCTTCCTCTCTTCCTTTTCAGCGCTGCTTTGCCATCTAGCGGACTTCTGGTGTAGCGCAGCCCCCAGTTGAAGCGAAACGTCCAGGATTTTCCCATGAATTCGTCGGGCGTTTCTCTGTTATCCCTGATTACCGCCTCAAGACTTTCAGTCTGGATCAGAGGTCTTCGAACTTGGCAACTTTAAGACTTGTGGACTTCAACTCCCAGAATTCTCCAGCCAGCATATTCTGGGAGTTGAAGTCCACAATAAGACTTGTGCCAAGTTGCCAAGTTTGAAGACCCCCTGGTCTAGATGCAGAGAATGTGGGTTGTCCACACACATGCGAATAATACGGAGAAAGGTCAGAATACAGCTGTATAACTCTGTGAATGTATTCTCATTTTTGGGATAATTTTATTCTAATTATTACATCGGAGGCAGGCAGTGCTTAGAGGCAAAAGGTAGAGACGCCTGGGATTTAGTCCTAACATGATCCTGTTAAAAAGGCACGGAGCTTTCCCAGGAGTTAAAAATAATAACAATTTGCCACGCAGAACCTTCATATTCTGTACAAATCCATTGAACTGTTTTAGCTTTCTCACTAAGGAAGATGTTACAGGAGGCAAAGGAAAGAGAAGGATTGTGTTTACTTCATTTGAAATTGTATTTCACAGTTCGTTGTTTGTTTGAAAGACTTGATATTATGAAGAAATAGAAGGGTTTTGGAGTTAGAAGAACATGACCTGAGATTTGGGTGGCATGGGTATTTGTTGGATGAGAAAATTAATGTGGATTTTTTTTTTAAAAAAAGTCATTATATTAGAAGTGACATATTGAGAATGTGGAATAGAGAGAAGCTTAGGTTTGTGCCTGAAACACCTCCATAGTTCTCAGTGCAAGAAGTACTTTATAGAAAAGAAATAATAGGCAACAAGTGGCTAATTTATTGTGAGATGCTAGAATTCTGTCAAAGGGAGTGCAAAATAAAATCAAGACAATAACTGGTGGCAGAGGGAGATGGTTGCCAATGGTTTTCTTACAGTTATTAAAAAGATTTCAAGTACACAAGAGTTTATGGTTTTGAATATTATTAAGACTTAATTTGAAATAGAATTGTGTGCTAATGATGACTCTGTGTTTGCTAAAATAAATGTTGATGAATGAATATATTGTAATTTGAGACAAGAGGAAAACTGAATGGATGTAGGATAATATGGGCTAAAATGTTGTTTATAATATAGATATTGAACAATGGTAAAATATGTGGTTGAAAAGACTGAAATTCATATTACTTTATAAAATGAAAAAGAACTAACTTGTGATTTTTGTCGATTAGACAGGACAGATGATAAAAAAGAAGACATGTAACTTTAGAGATGAAACTTTATTTTATTTTTATTTATTTTACTTTATATTTGCATTCAATCAATCAATCACTCACTCAATCAGAACAGAGCTGAAAGGGACCTTGCAGCTCTTCTTGTTCAACCCCCTGATCAAGCAGAAAACCTTATACCAGTGAAAGCAAACCCTTTTGGCACCAAGTGCCAAAAAGGGAGCACACGTGCGCACACACTCATCTGGGACGCAACCTGAAAGAGGAGCTGCCCAGGAGCTGCATGCTAGAGAATGAACTTCTGGTTTCCAGTGCGCACATCCGCAGTGACCAGCTAGTCTTGCAGTTACTGGCATGCATGCACATGTAATGATCAGTTGGATGGCACACATGCTCACGCTGGAAAACAGAAGTCCAGCTCATCCAGTTTCCTCATAGACAAAAGCCAGCTGATTGTCATGTGCACATGCACACCAGAAACCCAGAAGAGGAACAGGTGACACCACGCATGCCAGGCAACATGGCTCCGTGTGGCACTTCAGGCACGCGTGCCATAGGTTCTAATTTTAATCGAATTTTTTTAAAAAAAATGTTATTGTTAATCTTAATTTGTTTTGGATATTCTATTTAATTTTTTTAACTTTTGTAATATGTGTTTTTTTAATGTTGTACGCCGCCCTGAGTCCTTGGGAGAAGGGCAGCATATAAATCCAATAAACCAAACCAAACCAGATTTGCCATCATGGCTTTATACCATGTCAGATAGATAATTGTTCAGTCTTTTCTTAAAAAAAACAAACTCCAGTGATGAATTCATTTTAGCAAGAACAAATTTCTATATCGCCCATCTCACCTAAGTGACACTGGGTGATTTGCAATAGCATTATAAAACCATATTAAGTACATGAATAAAAGCATGGCTTAAAAACAGAGTTAAAAACAAGTTCAAACATACAAGTAAAAATAAATCAGGTTAAAATTTAAAGGCTAGGAGGTTAACAAGGCAGCGGGAACAAGCCATCCCTGGGGCTGCAACAGTCTTTTAAATATTGTCTGTTATTGTAACAACTGACTTTCCTTGTTCTATAAACAGGAAAAGCCTGAACCAGCTTATTGTCTTTATGCCTGAGTATCAATATCATACCTGGCTAAGTGCTATTTACCCAGCTGTTTGACCTGGCTTATGTATGAGCCAGGGGCGGGTTCCTGCCAGTTCTAACCTCTTCTGTAGAAGAGGTTCCACAAATCTACAGCGCGGTTTAGAACCAGTTCCAGCTCCCTCCCTCTGCCCACACATCATCAAGATAAAGAGCGAGAGGAGGAATTCCACAAGTCTTAAAGCTGTCAAGTTTGAACACCCCTGGATTTTTTTTCTAAAGGGTTAGGGATGCAAGGGTCTCGTAACTGGACAGCTTTAAGACTTGCATGCTTCAAATGCCAGAGTTTCTGAGCCAACATTTTGGCTGCTAAGCAAGAGCGTTGTTAAGTGAGTTTCACCACATTTTACAAGTTGGCCATGCCCACCCAGTCACATGACTGCCAAGCCACTCCCACTCGGTCACATGGCTGGCAAGCCACTCCCACCCGGTCACATGGCCAGCCAGTCACTCACACAAAGCAGGCCACACCTACAGAAGAGGTTCTAAAAGATTTTTGAAACCCACCACTGGTGAGAGCCAAGAAAAATGCCATGCTCCAGGTGACCCAGTGGTGGGTTTCAAAAATTGTTCGAACCTACTCTGTGGGTGTGGCCTCCTTTGTGGGAGTGGCTTGCCATCCATGTGACTGGGTGGGAGTGGCTTGCTGCCCATGTGACCGGATATGAAGATGTTGACGACACTTGTCAGAACCACCTTAAATTACCTCACACACAGCACTGGCATGCATAACAATATGATGTAAACTTGTTTTTTAAAAGGCATCTTTGGTTTGCGTTAAAACAACTTCAACACACGCAATGTTCTGATTGCACCACAAACGCAGTTGTCATCCTTACCTTTCGCAGAGGCACTGAGTTTTATAAATATGAGCATGATAGTGTAGAATAATCATATCCAAGGACCAGTGGTGGATTTCAAAAAATTTTGGAACCTCTTAGGTGCGAACTGGTAGGAACCCACCTCTGAGGTGGCCATATACATTTGCCACCTATCCCAGCTTTCTGAGCAGTTCACAAAGTTTATTGAGTATACCATATAACACTACTACTTTGCTAATCTTCTTTGTATCATTCCAATTGTAGTATATGTGCTGCCCAAGCGAGCACATAATACTACTACTTTGGAGAGGATTCTAAAAGCAAGATGGGAAGTGTTTCTGGCTGATTAAAAACTTGCCTCTCTTGCATTGCGTAGCCTTGTTGCTTTTTTAACCCTGAGTATATAGATTTTGGAGAAAGTAGCTCCATCCACAAGATCAGATCAATAAATAGAATTCTTTATAGAATAGAATTCTTTATAGAATAGAATTCTTTATTGGCCGAGTGTGATTGGACACACAAGAAGTTTGTCTTTGGTGCATATGCTCTCGGTGTACACAAAGAAAAATAAAATAGAATACATCCATCAAGAATCATAAGATACAACACTTAGTGATAGTCAAAGTTTACTAATAGGCAATCAAATCCTACTAGGAAACAAATAAAACAATATAAATTTTAAAGATACAGGCAACATAGTTATAGTCATAAGTGGGAAGAGATAGGTACTAGGAAGGAAGAGAAGAATAATAGTAATACAGTCTTAGTAGATAATTTGACAGTGTTGTGGGAATTAGTTCTTTAGCAGAGTGATCAGAAGTGGGTTGTTCCCAGTTTGGCCCAGATCGGCCAAACCGGTAGTAGCAGTGGTGGGTAGCTCTGCCCACCCTCCTGGATGCTTCTGCGTATGCGCAGAAGCACCATGTGAGTGCGCGAGCACAAGCAAAACGGTATGCCGGGATTTGAAGCCCATCACTGAGAGTGATAGCATTTGGGAAAAAGCTGTCTTTATGTCTAGTTGTTCTGGTATGCAGTGCCCTATATCATCGTTTTGAGGGTAGAAGTTGAGACAATTTATGTCCAGGATGTGAGGGACCTGTAATTATTTTCACAACCTTCTTTTTGACTCGTGCAGTATACAGGTCCTCAATGAAAGGCAGGTTGATAGCAATTGTTTTTTTTCTGCAGTTCTTTTTTTTTTAAAGCAGATTTTTATTGTTTTTTCCCTCTACAGCATCTTATAATCATCACATTAACGTTATGTCATCATACCTGTATATATCAATCTTATATCGCTTCTATATTTATATACGTTCATCTACAGTTCTATACATTTCTCTATTGTTTCTCGGCTGAATTAACTTTATTGCTGTTATGCAGTTCTAATTATCTGTTGAAGACTCAATAATTCCTCTGTAGAACAGATTAATTAAAGATTAAGAGCATTAAATATAAGACTGTATTGACCACCAAAAGAAAAACAATTGCAATCCTTGTAGAGAATTAGAAAGGAATGTTGCATCTCAAAGGAGTTACAATAGGGCACAGTTTACAGGTAGCCATTGACTAATGACTGGTCACTTGATGACTGTTTGAAATAATCAAAAAAAGTTACTTACGACATGTCATCAAAGTTACAACAACTGCACCACTTTTCCAATCACATGATCACATTTTGGGTGCTGGGCCACTGGCTCACATTTATGACCTTTGCAGCATCCTGCAGTTAAGCAATTGCATTTTGCAACTTTTTTTCCTTCTGTTTTCCAGCAAAACATGGCAAAAATGCCCATTGGATAAGCTGGATCCAGATTTACGGCCATGTGGTTCACTTAACAATCATAATGACTTACTTAACGACCATCATAAAATGGCTGCAAAATCAAACCTGGTCACCATGAGATGGCTGCAATGACTGCAATTTACTACCAAAATTCTGGGTCGTAAATTGAGAATTACCTGTAATCATCATCATTTTCTTTTAACAACCCCATAATCCCTTGCAGGGTGGAATCTGGGCAACTGAATGGAGCTAGCAGAGTTTTTAATGGCCAGATGCCCTTCCTGTTGCCAATGCGGAGTTTTGTTCAGTAGATAATATTCTTAGTGGGCCCAGAGAGAGAAATATCTGCCTCTACCTAGGATCGAACTCATGGCCTCCTGATTGTGAGGCGAGAGCTCCAACTCTAGGCCACTGCACCACTCCTGAGAACTTGGAGGTGGAAGTCTGTCTGGTTTCATAGCAAGTGAAAGGGCAAATCTTCTTTAATTTCAGTAAAAAGGCAGAATAATATTGATTTGGCTTTTATCCAGTTTGATGCCTCTAAACCAGGGGTGAAATCCACTTACCTTTGCTACTGGTTCAGTAGCAATTCATTCGCACACGCCACCTCTGCGCATGCGCAGGACCTTCCGTGCATGCACAGAGTGTCAAAATGACATCTGTACAGGTAGGCGGAGCCTGCTACTAGCACGCCTGGCAAGCAAGTCAGCAAACAGCGAGGTAAGCAAACAGCGAGGGGGGGGGGGATCCGCTGTGCCACATTGTTTAGATTAGCTAGAAAGCAGGAAATCTTGCTTTCTAGCTGATATAAATCATGTGGCACACACAGCTGATTGTCAGAAAAGCCGGTTCACCTGGAACGGTAGCATTTTTTTTTTACTACCAGTTTGGGCGAACATCTGGCACATTTGCTACAGGTTCAGGTGAACCGGTCCGAACCAATAGCATTTCACCTCTGCTCTAAACCTGCATTGTTTAAAACGATGAGCGCTATTAATTGATTTGGACTATTTTCAGCCTCAGAATCCAGTAAGTGTCAAGCGTGCCTCCTTCAATAACCAAGAAAGAAAACTCCCAACTCCATTGTTTGTGGAATTAAAGATACTTTTAACTGGTTATGAAAAAATAGCGAAAGAAAAGCAAGATCTGAGCCAAAAAGGCACAAACATGTACATATCAAATGTTTGCCCAGCATCCTCCCCCCCCAATCACCCCAACTCAATGACCAGTCTGCAACTCCCAAAAGTGTCATGTGGGGTGCATCTTCAAAAACCTCATTCAGTTGCTATGCAGATACGGTTGACCTTGACCAAGTCCAAACACGGGCCATCAGCATGCACAGAAGGTGGCGAGAACCACTCTCCCTCCTGATAACTCCTCCAGCACCATAAATCCCCCATCCCAAATACCTCAAGCCCCCTCCCTCCCCGTTTCTATGGCAGCCGATAGCAAGGAAGCGAAGTAGAGGCTGACAGTAAGTCTCCTGGCTCGGACCTCAGCTCTGTTGCCATCCATATTGTGACTGAGATCTTGAAAATGCGGTGAGGGTACACAAGAATGTATGGAATGAGCTCCCCGTGGAGATCCGGACCCTTACTACCCTCCCGGCCTTCTGTAAAGCTACTAAATCCTGGCTGTTCCGGCAGGCTGGGGGCTGTTAAAGCACCCAGCCCCGTATTAACTGTGACTGTTGTGGATTTTAAAATTGTTTGTTTGTATTGTCTTATTTATTCCCTCCCCTGTTTATTGTGAGCCGCCTGGAGTCTTTCGGGAGTGGGCGGCATACAAAACCAATAAACCTAACCTAACCCATTTACTTCTTGTCTTGCTTCTAGAGCTAAGAGTTGGAAGCCATTTTTGTTTAAAGACAGACTAGATGTGTCCATAGAGGTTCTGTGAAATATTGCCAAACTTTATTTTTCCTGCCACCCCCCCCACCCCCTTTTCACCCTTATCCGATGCCATTTTATGGGACAAAGATAAAATCCAGTAAACATGCTCTCATGACCCGTGGCATGACAAAACCGCGCTCAACTAAAGCGCACCCGATTAAACCACGTCACTGATGTCATCAACAGGGCGACAACAGCGAGCGCGGAGAAAGAAGGGCGCTTTAAATAGCGCTTTGAAAGCAAGCCGATTCAAGTTAAGGTAAGGGTTAGGTTTAGGGTTAGGTTTAGGGTTAGGTTTAGGGTTAGGTTTAGGGTTAGGTTTAGGGTTAGGTTTAGGGTTAGGTTAAGGCTTAGGGTTAGGTTTAGGGTTAGGTTAAGGGTTAGGATTAGGTTTAGGGTTAGGTTAAGGGTTAGGTTTAGGGTTAGGTTAAGGGTTAGGTTTGGGATTAGGTTTAGGGGGGTTAGGTTTAGGTTTAGGGGTTAATTTTAGGTTTAGAGTTTACAGCGTGCTTCTGTCTCCGCGCTGTTGTCGCCCTGTGATGATGTCAGCTACGCGGTTTCGTCTAGCGTGCTTTAGTCGAACGCGGTTTTGTGGTGGAACCCTCATGACCCATTTAGGATTGATCAGGGAAATAGAAAGAGGTCTAGTCCATTGTTGGTCTTGGCTGGGACACTAGGTTGACCCTAGGAATTAGTACTTCTGTTTTTTTTTTTTCTGGGTCTCAAATGAGCTTAAGCAAGCCTTAATGTCTATGGAGATTTTTCAATCATTCAGTCATGGTTGAACATTTTCAAAGAAAAAAAACCCCAAGAAAGTCCAGTTGCTTCTTGGGGAAGCACTGTTGGGTTCAACAAGGCTCATGCTTGACTTGAACCTGATGAAAAAGTACATAACGTCATTTAAATTTATCAAGCCTGGCAACCTGAAGTCCACCTATTTTCAAGTTGTCAAGGTTGAGAAATTTAAATAACACCAATCTAACTAAAAGTCGAACTACATTCATCCCCTTCCATAACTATGGATTCAGTTAGTGTAGATAGGCAGCCTTATCCCCTGGAAAGAAATCTATGGTTGGCTTTGGAATCCAGATCAAAAGCCAAGAGTTTTGATAAGAAGGTGGAGATTGAATGTGGTTTCTTAAATTCTGTTGGGACTTATAACTATACCGTTCCTGAAGCTTCACTTCTGACTGGTACTGAAATCAAGCAATCGATCAGAATAGAGCTGGAAAGGACCTTGGAGGTCTTCCAGTCCAATCCCCTGCTCAAGCAGGAAACCCTACTGTTGTGACTCAGCAGATGTCTGCTGTGAGTCTTTTCGGGATACAAGATTCATTATGCAGCTGGGGCTGGTTAGAAGCAAGTTTGGAGATAAAAGGACGGATGCTTCCACGCCCTAGTCACTGGAGTCAACGTTCCTTCATGCGTGCCTTGGTTTGTACAACATTGTTTGAACATCAGTCGTGGTTTATGTAAGATTCACTTGGATAAGTGCTCTGTATGTCTGTAACTCTGATTCATAGAGACTTTGGAAGAAGTGTTTTGCTTTCGTTTTCTTCAAATTGAGTTGCCGTAAGAAAGATTTGTTTTCATTACGTTATCTGGTCAAAGACTTGTATTTATGTTATTTTTGGGGGCTCGAACCCCGTTTGAATTGTGAACTGATAAAGAAAAGTCCTTTTTAGTTTGCCTGTCTTGCCGTGTGTTAAGAGCCGTGAAGGGGGGGACAGAACACCCTACCATATCAGCAAGTGACTGTCCAGTCTTTTCTTAAAAACTTCCAGTGATGAGGCACTTACAACTCATGAAGAGAAGCTGTTCCACTGGTTAATTGTCCTCACTGTTAGGAAGTTTCTCCTTGAATCCAGGTTGCTTCTCTCCTTGATTAGTTTCCATCCATTGTTTCTTGTCTTCCCTTCTGGTACTTTGCAAAATAAGTTGGTGCCCTCTTCTTCGTGGCAGCCTCTCAAATACTGGAATACTACTATCATGTCACCCCCTATTCTAAAGATTTTTAAAAGATTTTAAAATTGGTAAAGCGGGACACCATTGACCGGGGGGGGGCAGCCTCCATCGGGCGGCGAGGCGAGCTGCATGCGAGGCCACTGGGCCAGCCCGCCCCGCAACTCCTGCTAGTGGTCAGCAGCACGCAGTCGCCGCGCAGCCTCCAGCCCCGCAGGCCGCCCTCCTGGCGCACAGCCACTATAGACCTGGAAAAATGAGTGAAAATGTTTGCAAGAGGAAGCCACATGGTGGAGCCAAAAAAGGGGCGGGGCAGCCTTTCTACAAAAATCAGGACTTTTTAAAAATGCCGCAGGATGCGGGACAAATTATTAAAAATCGGGACTGTCCGGCCAAAAGCGGGATGTCTGGTCACCTTACCCTATTCCTTCTTTTCTCTTCACTGGCCATACCCAATTCCTGCAACCGTTCTTCATACGTTTTTGTCTCCAGGCCCTTAATCATCTTAGTTGCTCCTCTTTGCACTTTTTCCAAATTGTCAACTCTTTTTTATAATGTGGTAACCAAAACTGGATGTACTATTCCAGGTGTTGTTTTACTAAGGATTTATAATACTTCAGGTGCAGATAGCTTGAACTGTATTTTCAAAAGAGGGATGTTGTATGTCCGTGGCAAATGTTTTTATTCATGTGGAGTTGGCCTCTCCCAGTTTCTCTTCAAAGGACAAATTAAATTGATTTACTTGCTTTGCTGCATTATAAATCAGCCAGCAGACTGAAGGACAGAAAATCTTTTTTTCTCATCTTTATTTCCTCACAAACCCTCTATAGCTCATAATTTGCAGTGGCATCTGAAGAATCAACTAGTCTTAAAAAAACAAACCTTAGATGCTATCAATTCATATATTTTTTCCTGGAATGTAAAGACTATTTTTTTTAGGAGTATCCTCCTCCCCCCCCTACCCCCAAGAAATGTTTGTACCTGAATTTTGCTGGAGGAAAATACTATGTATCTAGTCATTTGGCATGTTTATTAGGATATAAAGATCAAGTATTTGTATTGCTTCTTATTTGCATTTGTTACCCTTTAAAAAATTCTACTAGGTTGTACAGTGGATAGAAATTCAATAAATGGAATTGTATTGCATGCAAGAAAGGAATACATTAAAATGTAAATTTATAACTTTTTTCTTCTTAATGTTTTCCCACAAGTACAGGTGGGAAAACTATTGTGGTTGTGGTGGGAAATCAACCAAGTGTTGATCACCAAGTGTTGACAGCAACTTACCAACCATCTTGTTGCCCAAGCCTGACGTCATGGGTTGAGAGAGAGAGAGAGAGAGCGATTGGCCCGAAGTCACCCAACCAGGGGTGGGATTCAGACGGTTCAGACCGGTTCCATTGAACCGGATGTTAATTTTAACCTGGTTTGCCGAACCGGTAGTTAAAAGGACCGGCTGACCCTCCCACCCTGCCCCTCCCCTCCCAAGAGCCTCCACACAGCCCATTCATCATGCCAGGTTAGTGCAGGGCCCTCACGGAGACTCTGGGAAGGTGAAAAACTGGTCTACGAGAAGTACCGGAAATCTGGAAACAAGCCCGTTTCCGGCCTCTGAAGGGCCTCCGGAGCCCGGGGAGGCCGTTTTCACACTCCCAGAGGCTCAAGGAAAACTTCCAGAGCATGGAGAGGATGAAAATGCCCCCCCCCCACTGCTGCCATGTTGCATGAAGCTGACTAGGCCCCGCCCCTATGGCCAAGCCCACCCAGCAACCGGGCAAAGAACCAGTTGCTAAAAATTTTCAATCCCACCCCTGCACCCAACCAGTTTATCATGCCTACAGTGGGATTAGAATTCATAGTCTCCTAGTTCCTAGTCTGGTGCTTGAACCACTAGACCAAACTCTCTCTAAATACAGATGCTTATTTGTATGATGTACAGTATATACCGTATTTTTCAGAATATAAGACGCACCTTTTCTCCCCCAAAAAGAGGATGAAAATCGGGGTGCGTCTTATACACTGAATGCAGCATTTTTGGTCTCCTGAAAACCTGCCCCTTTTTGCAAAAATGGACGCGCAGATGGTTTGGGAAGCCTGCAAAGTGCTCCTGGGGGGTGGCTGCCCCTCACCCCCAGGAGCACTCTACAAGCCTCCCAAAGCTTATGCATGCCCTGGGTTTTTGTTTTTGCAAAAAGCAGGCCCGTTTTCACGAAAAAAAACAAGCCGTTTTTTTCCTGCAGAGTGCAAAAACATTTTTTTTAAAAAAAATTACCTCTTCAAAATCTTGGTACGTCTTACATCCTGGTGCATCTTATAGTCCGAAAAATATGGTAATCTGAGATACAGAGGAGTCGCAGTGAAACGCCAGGGGGATGTATCAATGATCTTTGACTTGAAGTGTTTTTGGATGAGAATGTGCGAGCCTTCTCCATACATGTACTTTCTTTAATATTTCATCATTCCCTGCTCAAATGAATCCATAGAAGTTGAAGCCAGCCAGATCTGAAACAAGCTAAACTGAAGGAAATTAAGTCTGAATCATTCAGCCGTACGACTTATTTATCACTGACCAGATGATTCCCCAAGATGGACAACTGTTCCTCAGATTTAGGCTCATCAGCTATTCCTTTATGCAATATTATAATGATTTTTTTTTAAAAAAATTCATATGGACTTTATTATTATTGAGCAAAGGCTATTTCACAATTTAGATAAATCTGCTTCATTGAGGGATATAACCACTCTCATTTTGCTTCCTCCTTTTTCCATAGTTGGACAGCAGAGGGCACTGCTGTGCAACTCTTTCAGATCAGTGTGGTACTCAACCTTTCTTAATCTGGGTTGGTATCAGTGAACCAGTTAACCAGTTAAAGCAATGATTAAGCATCAAGGTAGAATGGAGACTGTGAGTTCTAGTCCTGCCTTAGGTGCAAAGCCAGATGTGTGCCCCTGGGACCAATCCCTTTCTCTCAGCCCTAGGAATATGACTTCTGCGGTGTCAGGTCATCAACGCCTGGAATGCACTATCTGACTCTGTGGTTTCTTCCCCAAACGCCCAAAACTTTAACCTTACACTGTCTACTGTGGACATCATCTCATTCCTAAGAGGTCTGTAAGGGGGGTGCATAAGCACACCAGCGTGCCTACCATCCAGAGGTGGGTTCCTACCAGTTCGCACCAGTTCGGTAGAACCAGTTCGTCAAATCTACCGAACCGGTTAGAAGAGGTTCCACCAGAAAGCAGGCCACACCTACAGAAGAGGTTCCAAACATTTTTGAAACCACCACTGACGCGCGCGCACACACACACAGACACACACACAGACACACACACACAGAGACTCACAAAGAGAGAGAAAGAGAAAGGAAGAAAGAAATAAAGAAAAAAAGAAAGAAAAAGTGAGAAAGATACGAAAGAAAAAAAGGAAAAAGGGACAGAGAGACAAAAAGAAGGAAAGAGAGAGAGAGAGAAAGAAAGAAAACACATGGCCGACAAGCCACTCCCATCAGGTCACATGGCCGGCAAGCCACTCCCACAAAGGAGGCCACACCCACAGAGTAGGTTCGAAAAGTTTTTGAAACCCACCACTGCTACCGTCCCTGTCCTACTGTCCCCATTTATTCGTATCCATTTCATGCATTCATAATCATGTTTATACTTAACATCTGTTGTCTTAGACATGCTTGACAAAATGAAATAAAAAAATGACACACTAACTTCTGAAATCTTTCCAAGAAAACTGCAGGGACTTGGCCAGGCAGTTGCCAGGGATCACCATTGACCTGAGGGCACAAATAATCCAAAATCATCACTGAACCATCATCTGTTTCCCTTGACATTTGGGGGGAGGGAAAGTGGGCTCTTCACCCCATTGATCCTAGAACCGTGATGGCGAACCGATGGCACATGTGCCACAGGTGGCACGTGGAAACATATTTGCCGGCACGGCAGCCCTCAGCTCCGATGCACATGCCAGCTGATTTTTGGGCTTCTGGAGGACAGAGGGACGCTGTTTTCCCCCTCCCCAGGCTTAAGGAAAGCCTCTGGAGCCTACAGAGGGCGGAAAACAGGTCCAATGGGCCAATCGGAAGTTCATTCCTGGGAACAAACTTCCGGTTGGCCTGTTGGCCTGTTTTTTGCCCTCCCCAGGCTTCTGGAAAGCTTCTGGAGCCTAAAGACGGCAAAAAGTCCCCCTCCCACACGGGGGTGGTGGTATCATGCATGCATGTGCAGGGGTTCTGCGCGAGCATGCGTGAGGGTCGCATGTGCATATGAAGGTGGGTGGGGCATGCATGCATGCGCACACCATTTTGGCACACCTTTAGAAGAAGACCACTGTCCTAGAAGCTTTCAAATAATCTCTGATAAGCATTTGAAGTTTTCAGTCTCTTATATCCATTTTCAGAGAACATGCATACCAATATCACACACTGACAGAGATCGTGTGAAGATGCCAATCATGTTGAGCTCAAAAGGCTGCGACCTTTTCGGTCGACTTATTCGCTAGACTATGGGCTCCATTATCAATCCGCTCAAGATTCAGCATATAATGACTCCGTTGTGCATAAGAAGAGGTGGGTGGCTTTGGCTAGCTGCTTAATGAATTCCAAAGTGTGGGGGGGGATGGACGGACGACAAATTTGAATGTGGTTGGAAGCCCAGGAAAAGGGTTGGTATGGGATTTCTGCCTATTTAACATTGGGCTAATTCCAGCTTTGTTTGCTAGCTGGAACAGACTGAATAGATAATCCCATCAAAGCCATTCAGGAAGCTAAACACTTTGCTAGAGATTCAAACTATCTCATGATATAATTTTACCCTTCCTGTTTAACAGATGGGAGATACTGGTATAAATTCACTGCAGGGATGCAGCCTAGGCTGTAATGCATTGGATGGTGGGCATTATTCTACATCTTATGACTATTGACATTTGTTCCCATCCTTCAGAATGCCATCTGTTTATCATGGCATTAGCACTCTCTCTCTCCCTCCCCCCCTCACTCCATGTTTGCCAATATCCCCTAATGAATGAGTTGCCCATGTCCAGGGATTGACAACCTTAAACACTCAAAGAACCAGAAAGATCCTAACTGGAAGCCTCACATTCAATTCTGGAGCCTACCAGAAATCCACTTCCCCCACCACAGAGTCTCCTCCTAGCGCAGCGTCCTTTTTTTCTCTCTGCTGACCAGAAGTCTGGTCCCCCCACCATAGAGTGTCTTCTAAGCACGGCATCCTTGTTCCTCTACATGTCCTAACCAAAAGCTCTATCAATTGTGGAGCCAACCGGTAACAGGGAGCCGCAGCAGAGGGATGAAAGAGACACATGCGGCTCCAGAGCTGCAGGTTGCTGACCCCTGCCAATGTCCTATAGATCAGGGGTCTCCAGCCTTGGCAACTTTAAGGCTTGTGAATTTCAACTCCCAGAGATCCTCAGTCAGCAAAACTTGAAGTCCACAAGTCTTAAAGTTGCCAAGGTTGGAGAACCCTGCTAAAGATTTACATCTAGACAATTGGTTGGTCATGAGTTATGGTGACATCAGACTAAGAGTTTTCCTTCTCACCAAAGCCCCTTAGATATATCCAACCGGTATGGAGTATAGTTATCACTATGCTAGCATCTCCTAACTTTGCAGATATTTTGTTCCTAAGTATCGTATTTTTCGGAGTATAAGACACACCGGAGTATAAGACGCACCAAGGTTTTGAAGAGGCAATTTTTTAAAAAAAGTTTTTGCACTCTGCAAACCTCCCCAAATTGGCCCGTTTTTCACAAAATGGGCCCATTTTTTTCCAAAAAGGCATGAATAGCCTTTAGGAGACTTGTAGAGTGCTCCTGGAGGCTGTGGGGGCAAAATTGAGCAACAAACAGACCGTTTTGTGCTCATTTCTGCCCTCCCCACCCCCCAGGAGCTCTTTGAAAGCCTCCTACAAACTATGCACAGCCATTTTGGTGAAGGGGGCAGGGTTTTGGGAGGCAAAAAATGCTGTATTCAGTGTATAAGACGCACCCAGATTTTCAGCCTCTTTTTTGAGGGAAAAGGGTGCGTCTTATACTCCGAAAAATACAGTAGTTTAAAAAAACTTTTGGAAAAATCAGCTCTCTCCCCAATTCCAAAACATCCTTTGACAGGAAAGGAGCATAAATTGCTTGAGGGACAGAAATCATCAGAAAGCTGTGCTATTCATAGGAACTCTTTTCTTGGCACCTTTATCTGCAACCCTTTGCATATTCTACCTATGAGTAGGTGGGATATGAAATCATAATTTCAGAATTTGCAACAAGTATTCTCCGTATTCTCTTTTGATGTAAAACTGAGACCACAAAATTCATACTGGTGAAGCAGGCCATGGTGATGTGTAAGGATTTTGGACATTATATTTAGGATAATGGAAATATTTGGACTTAGGTTGTTGTTAGTTGTGAAGTCGTGTCTGACCCATCACGACCCCATGGACAATGTTCCTCCAGGCCTTCCTGTCCTCTACCATCCTTTGGAGTCCATTTAAGTTCACACTTACTGCTTCGGTGACTCCATCCAGCCACCTCATTCTTTGCCATCCCTTCTTCTTTTGCCCTCAATCTTTCCCAGCATGAGGCTCTTATCCAGTGAGTCCTTCCTTCTCATTAGGTTTGAGTATTTGAGTTTCATCTTCAGGATCTGGCCTTCTAAAGAGCAGTCAGGGTTGATCTCCTCGGTTCCACCACAAATGCGCACACAACAAAAGCGCGCCTGACTAAACCGCGGTGTCTAAAGCACGGTGACAAAACCGCGCCGACAGAAGCGCGCTGTAATGTAACCCTAAACCTAACCCTAAACCTAACCCTAAACCTAACCCTAAACCTAACCCTAAACCTAACCCTAAACCTAAACCTAAACCTAAACCTAAACCTAACCCTAAACCTAACTGTAAATCTTACCTTAAATTAAATCGCGCTTCTGTCAGCGCGCTGTTGTCGGCGCGCTGTTGTCGACACGCTTTTGACATCGCGGTTTTAGCGCCGCTGTATTATCGGCGCGCTTATGACGTTCGCGCTTTTGACAGGTCACAGATCTCCTCTAGGACTGACCGGTTTGATCACCTTGCAGTTCAAGGGACTCGCAGGAGTCTTCTCCAGCACCAGAGTTCAAAGGCCTCCATTCTTTGGTGCTCAGTGTTTCTTATAGTCCAACTTTCACAGCCATCCATTGCAACTGGGAAAACCGTAGCCTTGACTATACGCGCTTTTGCTGGCAGGGTGATGTCTCTGCTTTTTAGTCTGCTGTCTAGATTTGCCATAGCTTTCATCCCCAGGAGCAAGCGTCTTTGAATTTCTTGGCTGCAGTCCCCATCTGCAGTGATCTTGGAGCCCAGGAAACTAAAATCTGTCACTACTTCCATTTCTTCCCCATCTATTTGCCAGGAATTGAGAGGGACGGATGCCATGATCTTAGTTTTCTTAATGTTGAGTTTCAAGCCAACTTAGGCACTTATAAACCCTGGCAAACCCTCCATGATCTTACAGGTACAATTTTCTAAAGCAAAATAGTATTCAACTGAAAAGTCAATAGCGTCTTGACATTTCTTGTATATATTTTTTTTTCTACACAGGTTATTCTAAGTGAAATTCTGAAGCCTTTTCGCAGAATTTGCTTTTGCTGAAACTCACATTCCTCCTTTGGAAGAAAGCTGCCCACAAAGTCAAGAGGGCAGAAATGTATGAAGGTAAGAGAAATGCAACCATGTGCCAATATATTCAGTACCTTCCAACTAAAACCACAGTTTTATTTGATCATGGTTCAGTATGCTATATGAACCCAAACCCTGTAATTTCTTCTAATTGTGGTTTGTTTATTTTGCTGATGCTACCCCAATCATAAGTCACTGAGCTTTGACTGATGTTATGCAAACCCAACAAATTGAGGTTACTCAGTAAACCAGGTTTCAACAACCTGGTATAACAGCAGTGGATATAATCAGTACCTGGCAAGGATTACAGAGATCTGAAAGGAATAGCAGCTGCAGCATGAAAAATAAGGGGGTGTTTGTTATTGCTTACATTCCCTTTTGTAAGTCAGAGTGGCAGGAGAGATAACAGCCTTCAGGCGATTTTACCATTCTGCTTACTCTTCTGGCTTTGCCCTGACAAAACAATTTGTCCCTAATTTCAGATGAAGAAACCGGCTAATATAAATTCCAATGCAAGGGAGGCATCATCTCTCCCCCTACCCCCCAATACTCCAGTTTCCAAGTTTCATTTAAAAGTCTACATTTGCTGGATCAATACATATCAGCCATCAGCATCGTACATTCTTCAGAAGTATGAGAAGCCTAATTTTTTGTTGTCATTTTGGGATGGATTCACATTCCAGTTCTGGTCACCATGATACAAAAAAGATGCTGAGACCCTAGAACCGTGATGGTGAACCACAGGTGGTACGGAGAGCTATATCAGCCGGCATGCCAGCCGTCAGCACTGGCCAGCTGATTTTCAGCTTTCTGGAGGGCTGGGGGAGGCCATTTTTGCCCTCCACAGGCTTTGGAGGCTTTCCTGAAGGCAGGGAGGGCAAAAACAGCCTCCCCTGTCTCCCTGAAGGCCCTCCGGAAGCCAGAAACGGATCATTTCCAAGTCCACAAGTCTTAAAGCTATCAATTGTGAACACTCCTGGGTTTTTTTTTTCTAAAGGGTTAGGGATGCAAGGGTCTTGTAACTTGACAGCTTTAAGACATGCATGTTTCAAATGCCAGAGTTTCTGAGCCAACGTTTTGGTTGCTAAGCAAGAGCGTTGTTAAGTGAGTTTTACCACATTTTACAAGTTGGTCAGGCCCACCCAAGTCACATGGCTGGCAAGCCACTCCCACCCAGTCATATGGCCGGCAAGCCACTCCCACTCAGTCACATGGACAGCAAGCCACTCCCACAAAGCAGGCCACACCTACAGAAGAGATTCTAAAAAAAATTTGAAACCCACCACTGATGCGCGCTCACATTTTTGGCACCCAACAACAAAATGGTTAATCATCACTGCCCTAGAAAGAGCGGAGAGAAAATCTACAATCTACAAAATCTACGATAAGGGATCTGGAGGCTAAACCATATGACGAATGGTTAAAGGAAGTAGGTACGTTTAGCTTAACAAAGGACGAACTGATCAGGGTGACCTTCCAGTACTTTGGGGGGGGGCTATCCCAGAGAAAGGGGGGGGGGGTTGATGGCCAATGTATTATCCAAAGCAGGGATCACCAACTTTTTGGACCTCAGGAACCACAAAATCCATAATTTTAAATCCCGCGGACCTCTAATGTGGATTTTTAAAAAAGATAAATAATATTTAGTGCAATATAAAAAATGCAAATAATTTTCCTGCCGACCATTGGTGACCGTTGATCCAAAGCACCTGAGGGCAGGACAATAGCAATAGCAGTTAGACTTATATACCGCTTCATAGGGCTTTCAGCCCTCTCTAAGCGGTTTACAGAGTCAACATATCGCCCCCACATTCTGTGTCCTCATTTCACCCACCTCGGAAGGATGGAAGGCTGAGTCAACCTTGAGCCGGTGAGATTAGAACCGCTGAACTGCAGATAACAGTCAGCTGAAGTGGCCTGCCGTACTGCACCCTAACCACTGCGCCACCTCGGCTCTTGACAAGAAGCAATGGGCGGAAACTCATTAAAGAGAGATGTAATCTGGAACTAAGGAGGAATTTCTTGACAGTTAGAAGAATTAATCAGTGGAACAGTTTGCCTCCCAGAATTCTGGGTGCTCCATCGCTGAAGGTCTTCAAGAAAGGATTGGATAGTCATTTGTCTGGAATGCAATAAAGTATTCCTGCCAGAGGCAGGTAGTTGGACTAGAAGATCTCCAAGGTCCCTTCCGCCCCTATTTGTCAGGCCTGCAGCGGTTCCTTTTCCCAAAAGGTTTCCACAATTTTGGCCACTACTGTACATTCATGTGGATAAAGCAAAAAAGCAACAGAAAACATATATACTCCAATTGCTCTTAGAAGCTCAAATTGCAAGAACTGGTTGAAAACCCAGCCACTGTCAGACCTGCCACAACTTAAACCTGTAAGTAGAAATGTTCTTTAGCTCCATTTGTTGAGAAATATGTAGTTTTATTAGAGACCAAGTCTATTAAATAGCCAAAACTGAGAATTGCGCACCAAAATCACTAGGTTTTACTCCCTCCCTAACTCCCTCCCTGCTGAGGCTGAGGAATTCTGGGAGTTGAAGTCCACAAGTCTTAAAGTTGCCGAGGTTGGAGACCCCTGTTATATCTGATGCCTTCCAGGCTAGATTACATGCATTTCTTAGCCAGTCTGCAGGCCGTGTACACAGGGAATCTTGGGAACTGAAGTCCAACATTTCAATGTATGCTCTCCTAACTGTCAGCTTATTATTCTTGGAAACTGTTATGTGCAGTCTCCAGAGTGACACACTTCTTTGGTTAGTGGCAGAGAAAGACTCCCATTCCACAGTCGCCTGAGAAAAGCAAGACATACTATCATCTTCTCCACCCCAATGCCCACAAGAACAAGCTGATTTGAAATTCTGAGTTACAATCAGAATGCCAAAGTGGGAAGTCTCTACCATCCAAACACTTTTGTTCCTCTTTTCTCCCAGGCAACTATGAGTAAAAGGAACCACCTGTGTTTTTACTTTCCCACTTGGGCTATTTTTGTCATATGGCATTTGACTTATTTATTCCCTCGGCAAATTGTAGGGTAGTCATTTAGAATCCCCAAACAGAATAGCAAAAGTAGGCGAAAGGAAGTTAAGAAGACAAGGAGCAAAGTTAGTGCCACCTCCTGCCAGTCTCTGGTTAATTTTGAACCACACGTCAACAGCCTGTCTGATGGAAAGGCATTACTAGAACTGCACAAACGAATGCCTTGATTGCGATTGGAGTGTTGGGAATGGTCACAACTGGGAAGGACTGCATTGGCTTTACAGATATGAAGCTCCAGGGGTGTTGGCTGGATAGGGAAAAGGAGGTGTAGAAAGAAGTCAAGATGGCAGCCACAACTATGTATTCAAAGCCACTCCTCTTTTTTTTTTTAACAGAATAACAGAGTTGGAAGGGACCTTGGAGGTCTTCTAATCCAACCTCCTGCTCAAGCAGGAGACCCAGAGGTGGCATTCAGCAGGTTCTGACCGGTTCTGGAGAACCAGTAGCGGAAATTTTGAGTAGTTTGGAGAACTAGCAAATACCACCTCTGACTGGCTCCAGCTCCATCTATTCTCTGCCTCCCGAGTTCCAGCTGATCGGGAGGGAATGGAGATTTTACAGTAACCTTCCCCTGACAGGCCCACCAACCACGCCCACAGAACCGGTAGTAAAAAACTTTGAATCCCACCAACTGAGGAGACCCTATACCATTCCAACCAAGTGGCTGACTTCTTAAAAGCCACCAGTGATGAAGCTCCCACAACTTCTGGAGGCAAGTTGTTCCACTGATTAACTGTTCTAACCATCAGGAAATTTCTCCTAGGTTGCTTCTCTCCTTGTTTAGTTTCCATCCATTGCTTCTTGTTCTGCCTTCTGGTCCTTTGGAGAATAGGTTGACTGACTTGACTCCCTCTTTTTTATGGGAAACTTTTGGAACGTTGCTACCATGTCACCCCGTTCTTTCTTTTCTTCTTTTTCATTGGACAAGCCATATCCAATTCCTGAAAATGTTCTTCATATATATTTTAGCCTCCAGCCCCCTAATCATCTTTGTTGCTCTTTTCTGCCCTCTTTAAAGAGTTTCTGTATTTTTTTTTTAATAACATGGTAACCAAAGCTGGATGCAATATTCCAAGTGTGGCCTTTATAAAGCGATACTAATACTTCACATGATCTTATATCCCGCTGTTAATGCAGCCTAGGTTTTCATTGGCTTTTTGAGTGGTTGCTACACACTTCTATTTTTTTTAATCTGGATATTTTTAATCTCAAACTAAAGTAGTTGTCAGACCTGGAAACCATTTTTTACATTTGGGCCTTCAGGCCTGCCACATTTTTCTGCTGTGGGAAAACGGGAGGGGAGATTGTATGGAGTGTGGGTGAGTTATAGTCTAAATAACATTCCTTTCTCAAAGAGTCAAGGACACTTTGCCCTCCGCCTGCAGCCAGCATGACTGGGAGGCATCTCCAGTTGGGATGATGCCTGATTGGAACATGTGACTTGAACTTTCATTTAGGTGGAGAAAACCTGGAAACTTTCAGATTCGGGTTTTCCCAGATGTGCCAATATGACATTTCTCATAAAATGGAACTTTGAGGAAACTAAGTCTTTCATTGGGGGCGTTGCTTGGAACGCTGACAGTAGTATAATTTTGGATGGTCTTTTCTTTTGAACATCATGACTATTGAAAGATTGATAGAAAGAGTTAAATAATGTGGGCAGAAGAATTTCACTGTGTTCTGTGGTCGATAATTGCCTTTTCTTTCTAGTGCACCAAAGGCTACCCACATATCCCGATTGGTTTGATTTATATCCCATTTTTTGTACTGAAGTTCAAGGCACCATACACAGGGCTGCCTCCTATCTTTCTCATGGTAACAACCTTGTGAAGAAGGACGCACTAAGAGGTTGGATAAGAACCTGGATCTCCTTCCTCCCAGTTCACCTGTACCTTTATTTATAGTGTACTTTATTTAAACCTGAAATAGCAGACCAAATGAGCACATGGTCTATTTCATCAAGGGAGATCCAATCTATTTTAAAATCTTAATTATAGTAATTCGATTTAAAGTTCATGAATTCAAGCATATGTATCCATGCACATTAAAAGTATTATTACTACTTCGTCCATATTTTTATGTTTGCATTGCATGAATGGTTATCCCGAACTTCAGCCTGTTCTCTATCATCATTCCAAGACATTAAAAATGCACAATGGGATGTTAATGATGTAGGCATTGCACAAGAATAGATTAATAGAGCCATTAGTTCAATTAGCAATTATTGATTAGTAAAGAACCAATCATTCTTCTGAAAAGTTACTTTCCATTCTCTTCCCTCTCTTGTCACTCCATTCCCTTGAGAATAATGGATGGACAGAGAGACAGACAGACTGCTGATTTTGATGCAACGGATTAACAGAACTGATTTTCCAGACTATTTTCCCCAAACACATGCCTAATTCTCCCCCTTTCTTGCATACCTAATGATTATGTAATCAGATGCCAGCAATGTTCCTTAGAGCATTTCTCAGGCCACTGCACATCTTGGATATAAACTTTTGTGTAGTAGTTGACTGGGTGAGAATTGAGTTATGTGCAGTCATTTGCAACTTTTAGTGCCCACTAATAGATATTTTCCAAGATAATCTATCCATCACTGTCTTTCAGGTCTCCAGTTAGATTAGATTAGATTAGATTAACAGAGTTGGAAGGGATCTTGTAGGTCATCTAGTCCAACCCTTGCCCAAGCAGGAGACCCTACACCATTTCTGACAAATGGCAGTCCAGTCTCTTCTTCAAAGCTTCCAGTGATGAAGCTCCCACAACTTCCAAAGGCAACTTCTGTTCCACGGGTTGATTGCTCTCACTGTCAGAAAGTTTCTCCTTATTTTTAGGTGGAATCTCTCCTTGGTCAGTTTCTAGCCATTATTCCTTGTCTGACCTTCAAGGGCTTTGGAAAATAGCTTGACCCCTTCCTCTCTGTGGCAGCCCCTCAAATATTGTGATGCACTCATTGCCACTGTAACCAGAGTCCATCCCTCTTGCTGCCGGCCATCCTCTTCATCTCGTCCCTTCCCTTTCCCAGCATTAGACCCTTTTCCAGAGACCTGGGTCTTCACACAAAGTGTCTGATGTAGAATCGTTTGAGCCCAGTCCTGTGTGCCTCAAATGAACTCTGGGTTGAACCCCTTCAAAGTTCCAACAATGGGAACTTTAAGAGAGCAAACTGAGACATCAGAACATGAATTATCTGGTTTGCTGAGCACAGCAGTGGAGCAAACCAGAGTCTTTCCAAAGATGATGCTTATTATTGCCTCCTATTTTGAGCTATTGCTCAAAAAAATAAAAAGAGGAATTGAAAATAGGCTCTACCCAACAATGTCTCCGCAAGAGGCCCTTTCTCTCTTCAACCAATCTCTTTGCAGTGAACAACTTCACGTATGTTTTGAAAACAAGACTGATACTATCCAACTATTTCGACTGATCTTAATTTAGAATTTCCTCTTACCCTTCTTGATTTCCCCATTTCCCAAATAATCTTTTCTATTGGTAGATACTAGGCTGCAAATAGGGACACGGTGGCTCAGTGGCTAAGAGGCTGAGCTTGTTGATACAGAAAGGTTGGCAGTTCGGCGGCTCGAATCCCTTGTCCCCGTTTCTGCCGACCTAACAGTTCAAAAGCACGTAAAAATGTGAATAGAAAAACAAACCTTTGGTGGGAAGGTCGCAGCATCCCATGTGCCTTCAGCATTTAGTCATGCCGGCCACATGATCACGGAGACGTTTTTGGACACGGCTGGCTCTTCGGCTTTGAAATGGAGATGAGCACCGTGCCCTAGAGTCAGGAATGATTAGCAAATATGTGCGAGGGGAACCTTTACATTTACCTTTTAGGCTGCAATGTTTCAAGACAATTTACCGTAACTATTTTTTCTATGTAGAGGACTGCACGGTTATACATATTACCACACCCTGGGGTGTGTCAGGTAATTTAGCCTCAACTGAATTATAATTCATAATTATTCCTTTTTCTGGGTTATCTTTCAAAGAAAGGATTTACTAGTAGAGTAGAAATCATTCTTCCCCCATTTGCAAGGATTGCACCTAACAAAACAACCAGTTTGATCTAGGGCAGTGACGGCTAACCTTTTTGTCATTGCATGCCAAAAGTGTGTGTGTGTGTGCATCCATAATGCAATGCACATGACATCCCCTGTGCCCCTAACCCTGTGTATGCGCACACGACCCTGTGCATGCACTCCACCCTTGCATGCATGGCTCCTGTGCATGCACACACATCTCCTGCATGTGCCCTACCCCCGCACTTTGCGGCAAAGCCCCGAAGACCAGCTGGATAGTGGGAGGCGCGTGCATGCGCAGTCAAGCTGAACTGGGGCGATGGCTTGCATTCCCGCAGAGAAGGCTCTGCGTGCCACCTGTGGCACGCGTTCCATAGGTTCGCCATCACGGGTCTAGGGGGTTAAGATACCAAGCAAGAAACTAGGAGACTGCAAGTTCAAACTCCGCCTTAGCCATTTAAGCCAGCTGCTTGTTCTTGGGCTAGTCATTCTCTCTCAGCCCAATCACTCCCCATTTCCCCAGCTTGATGTCGTCTGCACATTTGATAAGCTCTTCTTCAATCTTTATTTACCTAGAGAGAAGGACATCTTTCAGTATACATTGTTTGTTAGTTTTATTTCTTGCTGCCAAAGACCAGCTGCGCACAATCTCCAGCCACAGACCCTAGCTGCTCCTGCTTTCTTCTTTTATTCTTCTTTCTTCGATGCAAATAACCCCTGCGGCTTTAAAATGTGTGACATGTCCTATATCCTCTCTGCAGACATTCCTATTTTAAAGCAGTTGAAATGGCTGTTTCCGCCAGGGGATTGTCCATTTAACGATCAGGCTTAAAGAAGAGAGCTTTTTATCGCTTTGGGCTTCAGAAAGAAACTGGGACAAAGGAGTTAATGAAATGACAGATTAAAATAAGAGAAGCCAATTTTTTATTGCCTGGGAAATCGACAGCTAGACAGCCTCACTATATCAGCCAGAGCCCAGATCTTCTATTGCAGTTTTGAGGGACAAAATGTTAATAAAGGATGAAGAAGGAAACTGTTAAGCCAGCAGTACTGAATTCAATTGTTTTAGGTTAGTTTGCTTACATGGGGCTATTATTGAGTTCTGAACAGAAGCTTTGAATCCCCCAGAACATTTTCTAGGTATCTGCATCTGAAAAGTCCTGATAATGGATGGAACTGGTCTTCTGGTGCCTCTTCGTGGTCAGTGTAACTGAAAAATACAACACAGGACAGGGCTCTCCAGCCTTGGCAAGTTTAAAACTTGTGGACTTCAACTCCCAAAGTTCCTCAGCTGGCTGGCTGAGGAACTCTGGGAGTTGACGTCCACAAGTCTTAAGGTTGCCAAGGTTGGAGAGCCCTGTGTTGTGGCCTGCCAGCGGCGAGTGGATCTGGCAGCAGAATCTGGCAGCAGATTCGGACAGTGAGGAGGTTGGGGAGGAACATGGGCCAGTCCTGGAGTCTGAGGAAGGCTCTAATGAGGGCTCTGCATTGGAGGCAGAGATGGGGCCAGGGCCTTCTGACAGTTATCAGTTGCCTTCAGAGTCAGAGATCAGTGTGGCAGAAGAACAGCTGGAGCCTGTTCCCAGTGTGCACATGTGCATAGCTGCCAGGAGAAGGGAACAGCTAAGAAACAATGGTCGACACAGGAGTAAAGCGACAGGTGGATGGTAAATGGCCCCTCCCAAGGTGAATGAGGGGTGAAAGGGGAGGGGAGTTTGCAGGAGGCAATTAGTTCCTGACTTCTTGCCAAGTATTGTCTGCTACAGTGTGGCGTTTGGAAGATATCGGCCTGGCAGCTCTCCAAGCCTGATAAAGGTCTGCAGTTGTGAAATCTCTCGAAAGACTTTGCTGGAGAGGAATTCACTTTAAAACTAAATAAAAGGGGTTTTATCGGGACAAGGAGTTGGCTTCGTGCTTTTGGGAAGCCTAGGTCAGAACACCCTGACATAGGATACAGGTGCCACCATTCATTTAGCAAGTGTTCAAAGTTAGAACAGCACTTTAAAAAGTGACTTAGGCCTGGCCCTTGGACTGTCTCAGCATCCCCATGCTCAAGTGATCAAAAGTGCTTGTCAACTGGTATGGACTTAACGACAGTTGCAATTTTCTGGGATCACGTGACTGCTGTTTGCAAGCTTCCCAGTTGGCTTCCGACAAGTCAATGACGGAAGTAGGCTTCAGTTAATAACTGCTGACTCACTTCACACCCGCGTCAAAAAAAGGTTGTAAAATTGGGCACCACACACTTAATAACCATTTTGCTTAGCAATGGAAATTCTGGTCCCAGTTATGGTGGTAAGGTAAGTCAAGGACTATCTGTATAACAGGACACACACTAGGTAAAAAAAAAAAAGGAACAAAATCCACCCACACTCCAAGAAGAGAAGGTGGAGGAAGGGTACCCCTATCTCTCAGCTCTTAAAGGAAAGTGGGCTGTATACTACCATAGTTCTCATACTTGCCCATTATAAAATGGGTGGGCTTTATCTCTTGGAATTCAGAGGCTTGAGTCCGTACATCATCGGTATTCTGAAAGGTTACGGAGATTGTGTAGGACAGAGGTGTTAAACTCAAAGCCTGGGCCACACTGGAAACAGTGAAGGACAGGCTCACGGTGCCTCTCCCAGTGAGAACAGAGCATGGAAGGGCCGCATGCAGCCCACCCAGGCTCCGTTTTGGGCTGCAACATCCCCCCGCAGCCCTCTGCCAGCGAAAATGGAGCCCGGAGGGGCTGTGTACACCCTAGCTTCATATTTGCTGGCAGAGGGGTGCAGGATGCTGTTGCAGCTGAAAATTGAGATCGGGAGCCCATTTTTGCTGGCAGAGCGCTTGGGCCACTACAGGCGCCCCCGACACAAGTGATGTCAAGCTGGCCACACCCACTGTGGCCACACCCATCCCACCCTCAAAGTCAAATTCAACCCTGATGCGCCCCTCTATGAAATCTAGTTTGACAACTCCGATGTAGGACATGGATAGCAGATAGAGAAACATTTCTTTGCTGCCATCTACTGCCTGGGATGCGATGGCTCAGTAGCTAAGTTGCTGAGCTTGTCAATCAGAAAGGTCAGCAGTTTGGCGGTTCGAATCCCTTGGGCCGTGTAATGGAGTGAGCTCCCGCTACTTGTCCCAGCTTCTACCAACCTAGCAGTTCAAAAGCATGTAAAAATGCAAGTAAAAAAATAGGAAGCACCTTTGGTGGGAAGGTAACAGCATTCCGTGTGCCTTCGGCATTGTCATGCCAGCCACATGACCACAGAGAAGTCTACGGACAGTGCTGGCTCTTTGGCTTTGAAACAGAGATGAGCACTGCCCCCTAGAGTTGGTAATGACTAGCACATATGTGTGAGGGGAACCTTTACTTTTACCTTACCAATTTGTATGGAGCAGCTCTGATAACTCCTAAAGTGTCTGTAGTGGATGGGGACTCATGCAGACTGGGGGATTCTGGGAGTTGAAGTCCACACAACTTCAAATTGCAGAGGTTGAGGTGTTGAGGTGTTAGGGCACCAACTGTCCAAAAATGAAGTGGTTAGAAGATGTTGGAAAACTTGCTTTTGTGCTAATTTAGCAGGCTAAATATCTGAAAGCTATTCGCTTTTATTTTAAAAGGTCAGGGTCTCCTTCCCTCTTTCTCAGACTGGAGATATGTTCACTAAAGTTCTTTAAGAGTCTTCTTTGAATAAATACGCACCCCTTTGAATGATAGCCTTGTTCTAGGAAGGTCAAACGCCTCTAGTCTCCCTTAATGGGTCTGCTGCTCCTACCCTGAAACCGGATTCTAGGCTTGGCCTGTTTTCCATCCTTTTTGGAATTAGGAATGCTGCCAGGGATTATGGCACTGAAGCCCACATACATACTTCATACAGTATGACTGCATCGTATCCATATAAACTTAAATAAATCTCTCTATAAATGTACCCTCAGTCTTGCAGAACTAAAAACTTCCATGTCTGCCAAAATGCAAAATGGGGGAATTAGAATTAATTGGTTTTAGGAATTGGCAAGGTGGCTGTCCCGAGATAGAAGATGCAGCCTAGATTCTGGCTGCCAGCTGATCTTTGCCAATTGCATGTGAAACTGTATACAAAACACAGATCATTTCATTTCAGATCAACCAATCCCTCATAGGGGGAAGGCTAAATAGACTCTCTGACCACAAACCTCACAAATGCAGGGATACGTAAGGCCAGTTGGCTTCCATACAGAAATGTGTGTTGAGTTTTGGTGCTGGTGGAATGAAACTGCACACAATAGTGTTCCTTTCTTCCAAACTTCATTCAATTTTAAGGGTTTTTTTTTAAAAAAAGAATAGACGTTGGGCATACTTTCTTTAAAACGTTGGTGTGATTGCAACTACAAGCTTTTTTCTTTTTCTTTTTATGGGAAATAATAAATCATTTGTTTCTGTCCAGCAAAAAAAGTTTTATGTTGAAGAGAGGATCCAGAAAATAGAGTTAGGGCATCACCCTGCTTCTTTAATCAGTTTCCACGACAGTTCTCTAAGATTTACTGCTCCAAGGTTATACAGGGATAATGGAATGAAATTATCTGCTCTCCTGTTCCTTCCATTAAATAAAACCCTTCTTCAAAATTAAGAGTTGCATTTTTTTTTTTAAAAAGGAAAACATAAATGTAAATTATTTAACTACAATCACCTTATTTTTTTTCAATTCAGGGACTTTGGAAGAGATCTTGGAAGTTTTCTAGTCCAGGGGTCTCCAACCTTGGCAACTTTACGACTTGTGGACTTCACCTCCTAGAATTCTTGCTGGCTGAGGAATTCTGGGAGTTGAAGTCTATAAGTCATAATGTTGCCAAGATTGGAGACCCTGTTCTAGTCAAATCCCCTGCTCAAATAGGAAATCCAATACCTTTTCTGACAAATGGCTGTCTAGTCTCTTCTTAAAAATCTCCAGTGATAAGAGCACCCACAACTTCCGGAGGCCAGCTGTTCCACTGCTTAATTGTCCTCACTGTTAGGAAGTTTCTCCATAATTCCAGACTTTCTCTCCTTGATTAGTTTCCATCCATTGCTTTTTGTCCTGCCCTCTGGTGCTTTGGAAAATAAGTCGACCCCTTCTT
Source organism: Thamnophis elegans (assembly GCF_009769535.1). NCBI lineage: Eukaryota > Metazoa > Chordata > Lepidosauria > Squamata > Natricidae > Thamnophis > Thamnophis elegans. Next base: position 13,425,751 of record NC_045555.1, on the reverse strand, counting down.
TGGAAAACCAAGTTGACCCCCGATTCTTGGGGGAAATTGTTTTTATTTATTTTTGTGCCGTTTTGATTCCTTCTACCAAAGCAACAGTTATCTTCTCCGTACAACAAGTAAATAAATGAACCCCAGAGCTTGCAGCTTTCAAAAAGAAAAGAACAGAAAGTTCAAAATAAGGCAGGAAGTTGCGGCTTTTTTTTTAAATCCAGCCCCAGCTCTTTCACATAAATAATTATAACAAAATGAAGATAAATTTCCTAGCTCCACCACCAATGCCACCAAGCAATGTAATAGTCCACCACAAAGGAGAAAACACTATTGCGCAGCAAATACAGTGCTGGTTGAAACATTTAATTCAGAATGTTTTTGTAGGATAGTTAGGAATATTTCAACACACTTGGATGTAGTTCTGGAACAGAGCTTATCCAAGGTTATAGAGGGATATCAAAAGGCTTGTCAGAGACATAAAGGTATGTGCAAGAACACACCTGTGCTGCAAGGGGCTGCTTTAGCCTTGTAGTGGGTTAACTAACTGAAAGACTGCTATGACTTATATTTGAGGGTCCGTTGCAGAGGTGGGTTCCTACCAGTTCGCACCTATTCGGTAGAACCGGTTCATCAAATCTACCGAACCGGTTAGAAGAGGTTCCACCAGTGGACCTGGAAAGCAGGCCACATCTACAGAAGAGGTTCCAAAAAATTTTGAAACCCACCACTGGTCCTTGGATATGATTATTCTACTCTATCATGCTCATATTTATAAAACTCAGTGCCTCTGTGAAAGGTAAGGATGACTACTGCGTTTGTGGTGTTGAAGTTGCGTGTGTTGAAGTTGTTTTAACGCAAACCAACAATGCCTTTTAAAAAACAAAGTTTACATCATGTTCTTATGCATGCCAGTGCTGTGTGTGAGGTAATTTAAGGTGGTTCTGACAAATGTCGTCGGCATCTTCATATCCGGTCACATGGGCGGCAAGCCACTCCCATCCAGTCACATGGGCAGCAAGCCACTCCCACAAAGGAGGCCACACCCACAGAGTAGGTTCGAACAATTTTTGAAACCCACCACTGGTCAGTTGACACAGTGTATGTAGGCATGGCACCACTTTACTTATATAAATAGGAAAACCAAATCATAACTGTAGATGGAATCAACTGTGGGAATGTTAGCCGATGCTCCATCATTTTCTTTCTTGATCACTTTTTTCATAGACAATCCAGTTTCGCCTGCAATTCAGACATGCAGTGGCGCTATACAGCTTTAAGGTTCTGATTTTAGCCACATCCTTGGAGGAACTTAATGGTATCTCAGATCTAGAATAGAATGGAATGGAATGGAATAGAATAGCAGAGTTGGAAGGGACCTTGGACATCTTCTAGTCCAACCCCCTGCTTAGGCAGGAAACCCTATACTATTTCAGACAAATGGTTATCCAACATCTTCTTAAAAACTCCCAGTATTGGCGCATTCACAACTTCTGGAGGCAAGTTGTTCCACTGGTTAATTGTTCTGTCAGGAAATTTCTCCTCAGTTCTATGTTGCTTCTCTACTTGATTAGTTTCCACCCATTGCTTCTTGTCCTACCCTCAGGTGCTTTGGAGAATAGGTTAACTCCCTCTTCTTTGTGGCAGCCCCTGAGATATTGGAACACTGCTATCATGTCACCCCTAGTCCTTCTTTTCACTAAATTAGATCTACCCAGTTCCTGCAACCGTTCTTCATATGTTTTAGCCTCCAGTCCCCTAATCCTCTTTGTTGCTCTTCTCTGCACTCTTTCTAGAGTCTTGACATCTTTTCTACATCGTGGTAACCAAAACTGAATGCAGTATTCCAAGTGTGGCCTTTCCAAGGCATTATAAAGTGGTATTAACACTTCACGTGATCTTGATTCTATCCCTCTGTTTATGCAGCCTAGAACTGTGTTGGCTTTTTTGGCAGCTGCTGCACACTGCTGGCTCATATTTAAATGGTTGTCCACTAAGACTCCCAAGATCCCTCTCAGTTACTACTATTGAGCAAAGTACCACATATACTGTACCTGTGCGTTTTGTTTTTCTTGCCTAAATGTAGAACCTTACTTTTTTATTCATAAACAAATCTGAATTATCATATGCTGTTTGGAAGCCGGTATTCTTTCTTGCAGGCACATAAGAAGGGAAAGGCATCCTCGTGATTACACATTCTTGGCACATCTACGCAAAGCCCATCCCTGCTCATTCAGTCAATGCCATGAAACCAAATGATGGTCATATCGATCTTTGTTACCTAGAGTGTATCAAAACAAATGCAGACACCTATTCACTGCAGTGCTCCATGGAAAAGAAGAAAAGAAATAGTTATTTAAATGATTGTCTTTTTTTTTGGTTTTGTTAAGGAAAAGGAACGAAAACTGCTGGAGCATTAAATGTTCTTCTCACCACAGATAAGAAAAGGTAGAGCTTAGGTGTTAAATTAGCACTGCCAGACAATCACAGGTGACTCTGATTGTTAATGAAACTGCAGAGAGGCGACAAGCATACTTTATTCTCTCTCTCTCTCTCTCTCTCCCTCTGTGTGTCTGTGTGTGTGTGACTGTGTGTGTGTGTGTTCAGTCCCTGATATAGCAATAGCAATAGCAGTTAGACTTATATACCGCTTCATAGGGCTTTCAGCCCTCTCTAAGCGGTTTACAGAGTCAGCATATTGCCCCCAACAACAATCCGGGTCCTCATTTTACCCACCTCGGAAGGATGGAAGGCTGAGTCAACCCTGAGCCGGTGAGATTTGAACAGCCGAACTGCAGAACTGCAGTCAGCTGAAATAGCCTGCAGTGCTGCATTTAACCACTGTGCCACCTCGGCTCTTAATATTAATCTATCCATTGATTAACTGAAAATGGGACGTGATAATCCATGTCAATCTTTCCCAAAAATTGAATATGTTGAAAATCTTACCACTCAAATAATATTGCTGGGAATTTGGAGGAGGTGGGAGGAATTGGATTCCAACCAGGTTCAGAGAAAACGAGGTTGAATTGCCTGCAAGTGAGTACTTTTTTTGTTTGGCAATCAAGCTCCTGATATGGCTTCCACTGGGGGAATGAAATACCAAATTCCCAGTTGGGTTATATTCCTTCTACCATGATAATAAGTGCTTCTGATGAACAGCTCAGTGAAATTCATTAGGTATTTCCTGCTGGATCCATCCCTGATAATTAGTCAGGGGAATTTTAGAGTGGCAACCAGACTTTTTAGGTGTCTGTTATTTTTTGCTGCCTTCCTCTTGAGGAAGTCCACCAGCTCTCTCCCCTCTTCTAAGCAGAGGTGGTATTCAGCCAGTTTTGACAGGTTCTGGAGAACTGGTGGTGGAAATTTTGAGTAGTTCGGAGAACCGGCAAATAGGCTGGCCCTGCCCCCGCTGCCTCCCAGCTTTCTTTTGTTGCCCTGCACAGGAGAATGGAGCTGGGAAGGACGTTAGTGGGGTGGGGAGGGAATGGGGATTTTGCAGTATCCTTCCCCTTCCACTGCCACAAAGCCACGCTCACAGAACCGGCAGTAAAAAAAATTGCATCCCACCAAATGCTTCCAAGATTTCCCTCTTTCTGCTTCAACAAATGTGGCTTGGAAGAAACCATCTCCCCAGAAATTACAGAAGGGAAGTACTGTCAATTTCCAACATCACTTTGAAGGACAGAAACAATTATAGGGGTGAAGGAGGAAAAATACAATTAAAAGCCGCCGCTTCCTTTCATGGGATGAGAAAGCAGCATTCTTCACTTTAGTGTTCCAGACACCAGATGAAGCAACTGATTCAGAGATAAGTAAGAAAAGTAGACGAAATACTTAAAAAAAAAGAAAAGGCTAATGGACAGCACAACCACTAATGGCATAAGAAAAGTTCATGTCCACAGAGATAGGGTGACTATTGTTCCAGTCTCTTTCTCTTAGAATATTTCATTGCTTGTTTGCTTTAAATCTCTCAAAGCACTGAGTGAGTTAGGATAAAAACAGTACTAAGTGCATAAAACTGTGTGTGGCCCAAAGTCTTCTCACAGGTAAGAGCCACCTCTGTTCTATGCCATGCATCTCTCTTCTCCAGTCACACCATTTAAAACAAGGCCTCAATTTATCTGAGGGTTTTAGGGAAAAACGTGTACAAAACACGCTCTGTCTATACATGGAGCAGCTTTCTCGCTGTCAGTGGTGCTAAATAGCTTTTCTTTCCTTCCCTTCCCAAATATCTGGTTGACAGATTCTTTAAGGCTGCCTTAGAGGAGATCAGTGCAACATTCTGCTTCTCTCGCAGGTTTTCTGCAAGTCAAAAAGCCCATGGTTTTTCTTCCAAGTGATAAATTTATTTTTAAATATAAAACATTCACTCTCTTTGGACGTTTGGTGAAGGTGAGAGACAACATCTCCGACAGAAAGCATGTGGACATGAGGTAGGGAAACTGGGACACAGGGTGTAATCCTCCACTCTGTGTTAGCTTCAGAATACTTCCTTGTGTCAAGTGTTGTGGTCCCATTAAAATCCACCTGGAAGTGTCAAATATGCTAGCAAGTGATGCTTGCTTCCAGATAAAGCCAAAAGCTCTTTGCTTGAATGCTCAAGACCAGTGGAAGCAACCTATCCCCCAACATTTCCTGCCCATGTGTTCCTTCCTCAATATACATATTCTTGCATTCACTTTCTTCTCAATTCAAAGAATGCTATGACTGGAGAGAAAAAAATCCACCAATGAAGGCAAACCTTTACGTGACCCAGAAGTTCCTCCTCTCTTCCAGCAAGCTGATGGATCTGTTGGTAAGAGTCTCGGCACTGTTGGCCAACTTGTAGCCAAAGAGTTTCATGGCTGGTGTGCAGACGTTCTGGACCACCTGTGCCAGTTTGAAGGGGATGCTGAATCGCCACTTCTCAAACTGTTCGGAGGAGTTTTTCTGGGTGGAGTAGATGCCGTTGCTATCTTCAGGGGCCTGTGTGTTTTTCCGGATCCAGTCCTCCACCTGCGTGGTGAGAGCGATGCCAGTGAATTTGTACATCTCCTGGGCTTTCTGGAGAGGAGACCTGGCAATGTCCTCATAGCGGACCAGCATGTAGCGACCCTGGAGCCATGATGGCTGCTTCAAACCAAGTTCAGCCGAGAGTCGGATGTTTTCACAATTGCCCCTCAATCTCTGGACTTCATCCGCGTTAAGGGTGGCCACCCTTTCGTTAGCCCACTTCTTCCAGGTTTCATACTTACCCGAAAAAGCCACCATGCGGGAGGCCAGCACCGCCCGAGGATCCCGCACCAACTGAATTATCCTCAGGTCCAGGCGGGGGTCTTCGACTAACGGGCGCAAGAATTCTAGCTGTCGGATTCGGACCACCTTAAGGGCCATGTGTTCCTTCCGCAGGCAGGCCTCCATGGCCAGAGTCACATTCAGGGGGCCGCAGCGACGGCTCTTGCAGTGGTACTTCTCAAAGACCTTCTTGACAAAGGGGGTGCAAACGGGCTCCTCGCACAGCGTGCGGCTTGAACCCCGCCGAAAGAGAAACTGAGTCAGGTGATCCTCGGGGAATGGGACGATGAAGTTTTCCAAAATGTAAAGGTCGCAGAGGAAGAGCTGCTTCAGAACATCTCTGTAGACAAGGCCCGAGGCCACCGCATTTGCACCGCCCGATTCGAAAGATACGGTCCTTTCTATATGCCACAGGGGTTCAAAGAGGTAGAAAATGTTGCCCTGCTGGTTGAAGAATTCCCCTACGAAGGAAGATCCGGTACGGGTGGTGGCCATGAGGAGAACATGTTTCCGTGTCCTTTGAGTGGGGGCCAGGAGAGTCCCACCGAGCTGCAAAGTGATGTTCTGCAACCTGTCCTTAAGCTGGGAGAAGGCAAGATCCAGTGCGCTGAGTGACAAGAGGGAGCCATTCTCTGGCAGCATCAACCCGGAATCGGTGCTGTTGGCTTCCGGCAGGGACTGTGGTGACTGCTTCAGTTTGTCTGAAACCCTGTGAAGAGGAAGAATAAAATCATCAGGGCCAAGAACAGCAGTGATATTTAAAAAAGACAGCAGGCATGTTATTCTGAGATGGAAAGAACGGGTTTCTTAATCCAAGCCAGGTTCTTCTCTTCTATCTTCAGAATCATCATCTTCCCCTCTCAATCATCTGCTGAAGAAGATACTCAATTTTCCACAGGATCTCTCTGGCCTGCAAGGAACTTAGCACATCCTAGAGTTAGATCGGTGTTTCTCAACCTTCTCAACCTCAACCAACTGGCTGGGGAATTCTGGGAGTTGAAGTCCTCCAGGTTTAAAGTTGACAAGGTTGCAGACCCCTGTCCTACATGACTGCCCTGCACGGACCGTCTTGTAGCCTTACAAATTTTAATGTTCTTTAATGTCAGTAGAAGCAAGAAAGTATGAAAATACTTTTCCTTTACTTACTTGTAATTAGAATATATTAATTATTATTGCTTCTGATCGTATAAATAGCCTAAACATTCAGTCCTGGTACCATAAATGATTTACCACAATGCCTCTGAGTTTTAGTAATTTGGATGCTCAATGTTAAGTTTGAGGGGAACCTATGCCATGCAGAGCCCTCTCTGCTAGCACTTGCCCCATCGCCCCAGGTCAGATCTCCATGGCGTTTCTTTCGTGAGCTTCTGTTTCCCTGCAAACGACGAAGTAGAAGCTCACAAAAGAAAAAGATCTTACCTCTTGTTGCACTGCCGGGGTTGGGATGCCCTGCCTCCCACCGGTCTCTGCTGCGCATGCGTGCATGTCCGCACATGTCCATGCATTCACACCTTTCAGTATGGGCATGCGCACGCAGTTTGGGCACTCAGTATCTAAAAGGTTCGCCATCACTGGCATTAATACTGCAGATAGATTCCTGCCAAATTAGATAGTAAATTTATGTATTCACTCATAGAACCTGAACAAAAAAAGTCAAGATATATACTACACAGAAAAATAATATAAATACTTACAAGTTTTATTCTTTTTAAAAAAAACCAATTACTTCTTCAGGTAGAGACCTCCAATGTCTAACCTAGGTAGCTTAATGTTGATTAATTTCTAACTGTGGTAGGACTTGTCCTTTTAACCCACAGCTTTGTTAGAAAATCCTATCAAATATGGCTTATTTAACCATTCATGCTTGTGATACGTGATCTCAGCCAGATGAGACTGTTGTGTACAGGTGATTTATTTATTTATTCAGCTTCTATAGTACATTCAATTTATATTTTATTCATTCGTTAGTGAGTATGCGTGCATTCATTTTCATACCCTTTGGCTTGAGGAATAAAGCCTTATTGCCAGGGGTGGGATTCAAAAATTTTAGAAACCGGTTCTCCGCCTGGTTGCTGGTTGGGCGTGGCCATGGTGGGTGTGGCCTGCTCAGCCTCCTGCACCATGGCGGGGGGGGGGGGGGATTTTCGTCTACCTTGGCTCTGGAGGCTTTCCTCAAGCCTCTGGGAGGGCAAAAGCAGCCTCCCCTCAGCTCCAGAGGCTGGATATCGGCCCATTTCCGGACTTCCGAAACTTCCAGGAGGCCCATTTCTCTCCCTCCCCAGGCTGTGGAGGCTTTCCTCGAGCCTCCAGTATGGTAAAAACGGCCTCCCCCAGGTTCCGGATGCTCTCTGGAGGCCAGAAACAGGCCCGTTTCCAGACTTCCAAAACTTCTGGGATGCCCATTTTTCACCAGAGCTTCAACACAGATCCTGCACTTACCTGGCATCCAAAACGGGCCGCATGGAGACTCCTGAAAGGGAGGGATGGGTGGGGCCAACCAGTCCCTGCAACTACTGGTTCCGCGAACCAGATGTAAAATTAGCATCTGGTTTGCCCAAACCGGTCCAAACCGGCTGAATCCCACCTCTTGATTATTGACCGATAATAGATCTCAGTCCATGCTTAAGAGAATCATCTGGCTGCATTTGTGAATAAAGATGCAACTTAATTCAGACTGGGTAATATTAATATTTACCTGGTTCCAAAAGACTGGCGAACTGGTGATAGCAAGTTGGGAGTGGCAAGCTCGGTAAGATACCATGTACAGCCTGAAGGCCAGAGAACAAGGCCAAGAAAGCCTCTTTTCCAACACAGCCTCTTTTCCTCCCCCCCCTACCTTGAGATGATGTTGTTCTCCTTCTCAATTATGACAAGGGCTACCACAAAGACCAGAAGAATGGCGTACTTGCTCTTCATCCTCAGGCGGTGAAGTAGCTCCCAGACATCTTGAGACAATGTGAGAATTTTATCCATGGGAAAAGATTGTATTTTTCAAGAGCCTGCCAGCGAAAAATTCCCTCACAGAGGAGAAATGAAACTCTTTGTCCTGTGGTTCTTGGGCAATATGGAAAGCAGTGTCTTATCTTCTTCAGGAGAAGCTATCCTGCAGAAAGGAAGAGAAGATAGAATGAACATCTTCCCTTTAGGCTAAGGGACAAATAAATAAATTCATAGATAGATTCAAGCCTTTTCTTGGATAATTGCTGGCCTCACACATTATAGTAAGCTGTGATTTGCGTTCACACTGTTATAGAACACAGAATAACAGGATTGAGATGGACCTTATAGATCTTCTAGTGCAGTGGTTCTCAACCTTCCTAATGCCGCAACCCTTTAATACAGTTCTTCATGTTGTGGTGACCCCCCAACCATAAAATTATTTTCGTTGCTACTCTATAACTGTAATTTTGCTACTGTTATGAATCATAATGAAAATATCTGATATGCAGGACTCTTGCCATTGCTGAGAGCTTCGCTGGTAGCCGCTTCTTGCCATCGCTGCCGTGCCGGATTCAGCAAAAGCGGCTCCAGCAGCAACGGGACATGCTTGGGGAAGGAAGAGCCGGAACTGACTGCCTAGGATTGTGTTTCTGCCACCGGTGTGAAAATGTCTGTTTTCCAGCCATAGGAGGGAAGGAAAAAAGCCAGTCTTTGGAAAGAACCCCCTCTTGCCCTCCAGAGAGCCCATGCCAAAAGACAGGAGGGGGCGGGCTGGTTTGAATGTGGGAGAGCGGGCGGTGTGGGGTTAGCACCTCCTTCGCTCATTCGGGCAGGCAGAGAAAGAAAGAGGCTTGTGATAAAGCACCTCTTCCACCAAGGACGAAGGGGAGCACCTTCGCTGTCAACTATTGCATGCCTCCTTTCTTCACCCGCCCGAACTAGCAAAAAAGGCGGGCCATTAAACCGCCTGCTCGCCTGCTCACATTCAAACCAGAGAAAAGGGAGCAACCCACCCCTGGTCTGTCTATCTCACTCACTTAATCACTCACTCTTAAAAGTACCTGGCACTACCCTCGGAGGGCTTTGGAGAGCTTCGGAGGGCAGCTTCTGAAGAAGCCCAGGTGAGTGAGAACAAGTTCCCACCATTACAAAGTCTCTGAGGCTGTAATTGTATGGGGTGTGCATGCGCACCTATGTTTTCTATGGTGTGGAGCCGCGGCGACACTCTGCACGGCTGGCGATGACTCCGGAGCCCATCCGCAGGGGATTTTGAGGAACGCAATGGGAATCTAAAGTTTAGAGTTCCAATGGTCTTAGTGACCCCTGTGAAAAGGTCGTTCGACCCCCAAAGGGGTTGCGACCCACAGGTTGAGAACCGCTATTCTAGTGCAACTCCTTGCTCGTGCATTTTGGACAAAATGGCTGCCCCTTCTCTTCTTGAAAACCTCCAGTGATGGAGCACCCATAACTTCTAGAGGCAAGCTATTCAACTGAATAATTATTCTCACTGTCAGGAAATTTCTTTTTAGATCCAGGTTGGATCTCTCTATTTTTTAAAATGTTTTTATTAAACAGTATTTTTTCCATTTGGATGGATGGATGGATGGATGGAGGGATAGATAAATAGATAGATAGATGTAAAGATAGAGATAGAGATATATAGATATAAAGGTATACATGTACAGATAAAAAGAGTATAATGCAGGCTTACTGATGTGGAAATGTTTCAAAGATGATATTTGTGTTTTAAAAAATGGGGAAAAAACTCTCTTTAATGACCTTCTATATGTTACGTCTTGTCCTGTTCTCAGATGCTTTGGAGAATAGGTAGAACCCATCTTCTCTGTGTCAGCCCCTCAAGTACTAGATGACTGCTATCTATCACCCTTGGTCCTTCTCTTCGTTAAGACTAGACAAAAGATGGTGTGAACTCCCTTGTTCCCTCAATCATTCACTGTATAGTTTAGCCTCCAGAGCCCTAATCATCTTTGTTGCTCTTCTCTGCACTCTTTTTAAGGTATCAATATCTTTTTTGTATCATGGCGACCAGAACTGGACGCAGTATTTCAAATGTGGTCTCACCAGTGCAGTATCTAGTGCAAAGGTGGTATTCTACTGGTTCGGATTGGTTCGCCCAAAACAGTAGCAGAAATCGCGGGTGGCCGTGCCCCCTTGCCCCGGCTCTACAGCATCCCATGTAGCCCCTATTTTCACCAAAAGCGCATGTGCGTGCTCACATTTGTGAACCCGTAGGGAAGGTAAGTCAATACCACCCCTGATCTAGTGGTACTATGACTATGAAACTATCCCTGTGGTCATACTGTATGTTCACTGATTTACAGTGGCGGAGTTCACACCGTCAAGCCACAAACCATGCCTTGTGTATCACAAGGGTGGGTGTGACACAGTATGCTAAGCCACAAACCAACCACATTTTGACTTAGTGTTGTGCATATATCTTAACTTCTGGGTGCAGAAAAACGGTGGTCTTGTCTAGCTCTTTTGATGGTTAGGATTTAATTTTGAAGATGTCTGTGGGGCATGTCCTTGATTTAGGCATCCCAAAAATACAATTTGATTTCTTTGCAATTCAGAGTTAAGCAGCATAAAACAACAAAACCAAAGTACAGATAGTCCTTGAGTTCTGACCATAATGAAACCTGCCCATCCTGGTCATAATTCAGATCACCTTAAAAACCTGATTTTGCAACTTTTTTCACATCATCATGAATCAAATGCTGCAGTTAAGCAAACAACATGGTCATTAAGTGAACCCAGGGTTTGTTACATCATGTTTTTGCACACACACACACAAAAAGCCAGAAATAAATGTTGGTTTTTTGCAAAAATATCATAAAATGTGATCATTGTAAAGGCAGGCTGCTGCAAACAGCTGTAAATGCAGGTCAGTTGCTGAGTCCCCTCAAGTTCAACAGGGCAAGGCAGGATTTGCCAGAAGTTTGAATCTGGGTTATAAATACGCCCAGAGAGGTCAGTCATAATTTCAAACATTTATTAAGTGAATGGTCATAAGTCAAGGGCCACTTGTATGCCAATCTTGCTGGCTAAGCAGGTTGTCAAATTGTTCTCCTTACATTAAAAAAAAATCCCTCTTGCAAAGAGAAAATTAGCTTATCAAAAACATTTAGCCCACACTTTTCCCTCACATGTTTATTATTTTATAGATATAGACCGTTCTGAACATTACAGCAACACAATAATACAACACTGTAACCTGATCCCCTTTGCTTTCCTCTCTCTCCTGTCATTTGGGAGACTGTTTTTCTCATTAATTTTCTGAGAATCAAAGCTCTGGCGCTGCCATCATGGCTGATCAAATTCATTAGGCGTGATAAAACCGTGGTTAATTAAGACAACGGTGTACACTTTAGCAATTACATATTTCAGATCTTCCACACGCTGCTCTCAACCATTCATGAAGGGCCCTCATTTTTTTTTCCTCAGGCTTTCAGGCAACCTGGAAAAAAAAAGGATGTCCTCAGGTATAACCATAGAAATTAATAGATACTATTATGACGTACAATACTATGTATGTTTTAAAAAATCATATTAAGTGTGCTTTCTTTAAATGCAATTCCAAGAAAATATATGGTTATACCCTGTTTCCCTGAAAATAAGACCTCCCCAGATAATAAGCCCAATCGGGCTTTTGAGCGCATGCACTAAAATAAGCCCTCCCCCAAAGATAAGGCCTCCCCATAAATATTGCAACACAGCAGCAGCCATGAGGTGACCATGCTCACCGCCTCCTGAACCTCAAAAATAATAAGACTTCCCCCCACAAAAAGGCCAAGTGCTTATTTCAGGGGTCAAAAGAAAATAAGACCCTGTCTTATTTTCAGAGAAAGACGGTATTTGAAAGAGACGATACTTGGAAAATACATTGTACTGTACAGGGAAATGTAAATTTATATATAATAAGGAGAACGATGAAAGGAAAGGGAAGGGAGAGATGAAGGGAGAGACGGAAGTGGAATAGATCGGAGTGGGGCGAAGGAGAGGAGGGGAGAAAAGTCGAGGAAAGAGGAGAAGGAAGGAGAAAGAAGAAGAGGGAAGTAGAGAGGGAAAAGGAGAGAAGGAAATGGATGAGGGGAGAGGAGTAGGAGAGAGGGAAAGAGAGAGAAGAGGAGAGAGAAGAGGGAGAGAAGAGGAAAAGGGAGGAGAAGGCAGTAGAAAGGGGAAAGGAGAGAGATAAATATATAGAATGTTATGGTACAATTATGAAAATAATGCTTATAGCTTCATTATGTATTTAAAAGAGACTATAAATGTACGATTAAGAGAATATTGGTTATAATCAGGGGGTATAAAACTATGTATACTGAAAAAGGATTGAATAAAGCCTGTACACTAACCATTGCAATACTGGAAATGTGATGTATTATGAAGAAAAATTAAAAATATGTATTTTTTTTAAAGGGATGTTGCCTTCATCTTTCCTTAAAGCAGCTCCCCGAATGGAGAAACAGGCAATATTATATGGCAGAACCAATGCTGGTCCAGCATATTTTGTCACCTAAGACCAACTTTTAAAAAGAAGCAAAAAAAAAACAAACAAACTGATTCTTGTTAGCTATATTAATTAGCACATTTACAGAGAAAAAAAAGATCAGCCCTAAGAATATTAAATTTGCTATCTTGCCAAAGAGACACAATGAGCTAGTATTGAATTACCTTCCAGGGGGGGCATTTTGCTCCAACAAACTCAAGAGTGCAGTGAAAGCTTTTGCGTCTATATAGCCAAATCGTTCTTCCCAGGATTTAACCTTTGCTTGATGGAAGGCTTAAAGAGACAGCCTTCTAATGTGGACAATATATAAACTGAAAAGTTGGCATATTGAAATGAAGATACATGCCCTTGAAAAGGCCAAACAGGGTCTTTTTTCCCCCTCAAGAGCTCTGACTCCATGGGACTGGATTTCTCAAATTCTTTGTTTGGAGCAGATCTTAGTCCAGGGGTCCCCAAACTTGGCAACTTTAAGATTTGTGGACTTCAACTCCCAGAATTCTCCAGCCAGCTTGGTGGCTTGGTGGTCATGTGATGGGGTGGGTGTGGCCAATTTAATCATCCATTTTGCCAATTTAGCAGTCCATTAAACAGCAGCCTCCTTTTCTATTCTTTTTAATACTGCATGAAGTTTTTGCTCTAGGTTTTGTTTTTTTACTGGGTGGGAAAGATTGGCAATGCCTGGGGATTTCTCTTCTGTGTTAGAGACACCAAAATAACCAAGATGATATAAGGTTTCCTGCTGGAGCAGGGGGTTAGACTAGATGACCTCTGAGGTCCCTTCCAGCCTGGATTGCTGTGCTGTTTCAAACCATTCTGTGAAGCTGTGTCTAGTGCCAGGTTTGTGGTCCTTCTTTCCTCTCCTTTTTCTCTCCATCCATCCATCTCATTCACTTTCCCTTCCCTCTTTCTCCCTTCCCCCCCTCCCTTCTCCTCGTCTTCCTTCCTTCCTTTCTCCCTTCCTGTGAAGAACCCCAGAAGGTCTTTGGTAGGAGGAAGAAAAGCCAGACATTTTGAAACCGAGAACATGCCCATTGACCATCTGGCATTCTTAGAGCTCCATTATTGATTAGCTTAGTCTGAGACTAAGGATAGCAGCCAGCAGAGGGCTTCAAACTTAGCAACTTTAAGGCTTGTGGACTTCAACTCTGGGACTTGAAGTCCACAAGTTTTAAAGTTGCCAAGTTTGAAGCCCTCTGTCTTAGTCTATGGGTGGGCAACTATGGTCCCTTTACAACCTGTGGACTTCAACTCCCAGAATTCCTGACCCAGCTAGCCTGCTTGTACATGGCTGGCTCAGGAATTCTGGGAGTTGAAGTCCACAGAATGTAAAGGAGCTATAATTGCCCATAGTCTTAGTTCTTTGGCTTGTTAAACTGTGGCACTGGCTTAACCTAGTTAAGTGTCCCACAATGCATTCCTTGAAATTATAATCTATTTACATTTTAGATATTTTACTTTGTCAATATTAACACTTTTAGATACGTTTCATTTTACATGTTTACCATATTTAATATAATTTTAGTATTTACATTATCATTTAATATAGGCTATACCCTGGATCTCACTTATAAATGTTAGCTTGCTTTATAAATGTATTTTAACTCTGACTTAAATCTGTTTATTATTCTCCGACCACACAATAAATTGAATTGAAATTGCACAATGCTAGTGCCTGCAATTAAATCAGACTTGCTTTCTTGAATTCACTGAAGGCTCAGATGATGGAATGTATGTAGAGTGGAGGCCCTGGGGATCAGAGGAAGGGTCATATGTAGAGATAGGACCCAGGTGTGGAAGTAATGGACATGAGAGTGAGGAATATGAATTCTGGAGAAAAAAAAACATTTTCTCTTGTCTTCATTTCTTTGCCTTAAAACAAACAAGCAGTGTTGGTCTTTTCTTTCTCTCTCTCTCTCTCTCTCTCTCTCTCTCTCTCTCTCTCTCTCTCGAAGAAGGGGGGTTGAGGGGGAGGGAGGGTCAGAGGTGGTATTCAGCAGGTTCTGACCAGTTTTGGAAAATTGAGTAGTTCAGAGAACCGGTAAATACCACCTCTGACTGGCCCCGCCCACATTTATTCTCTGCCTCCTGAGTCCCAGCTGATGGTGGGGGGGGGGGAATGGGGATTTTGCAGTAACCTTGCTCTGGGGCGGGGAGGGAATGGAGATTTTACAGTACCTTTCCCGCGCCACACCTTCAGCGTTTAGTCATGCTGGCCACATGACCACAGGGACGTTTTTGGACAGCGCTGGCTCTTAGGCTTTGAAAAGGAGATGAGCACCGCCGCCTAGAGTCAGGAACGACTAGCACATATGTGCGAGGGGAACCTTTACCTTTATAAAATTAGTAGAAATGAATGTACTGTATTATTTTGTTACTTGGCTACATTTATATTCAAGCATAGTGTTTCTATGACTGTTCTACAGTGAGTATTTTATTCTAATGAAATAATGGAGTTTAGTGTGCTAGTCAATGAGTAAAATAAAGATTTGATTTGATGAAAAAGGGAGGTAGAGCGCCTTGGAGTGCAAATGGAAGAGATCCATTTTCTTTATTGTGTGTGTGTCATTTCTTGCCTCAAGATACTTTATTTTTTACAGACAGAATTGCTCAGATTCACCTCCAGTGTTAAGCAAGTCACAGAAAGATTGCCTTGACAGTCACTTGCCCCTGCATGCTCAAAATGGCAACTATTTATTGGAAAAAAAAATACTCCATTAAACCAGATGTCTCAAATATCATCCTTGTTCAAGATGATTGAGAAAGAAGACACCTCGCAATTCTAGGGGCATTTGGATGAAAGAGATTTCCTGGGCCCATTTCAGTCAGTTGTAGAACTAGCAAAGATTTAAGGAAAATAAACAAGTAAATAAGCAAGTCTCTATTACTTCACTTTGAGTTAGATAAGTTACTGTATTATTTTATTATTTCTTTTATTCATTAAACATGAAACTTAAGTCAACTGAACATTTAAAGATGTGTCACAAATACCATTGACTGGTGCTAAAAGTTGATATGGGTTGCTGCCAGCGTCTTGGGTATCAATCAAGTATCTTCTTAAAATATATGATGTTCCTAGTAGCTCAGATTTTTGCAGTTCTGCTGATGTTATTGCAGGAAGCTGCAATTTCTTTGTGTTTTGTAAAATTCATGGACATGTGCCCCAATGACAATGGGTATCACTGTTACATGCTTCATCTATAGCCGTGTAGTTTGGGTAGCCAAGTCGTGATATTTCGTGGTTTTTTTCTAGGTCTTTTTCTTCGACTCTGGCATCTCCTGATACGGCGATATCAATAAACTGTACATTTTGGCCCTCTACAACTGTGATATCTGGCATGTTGTGTTCCAAATGATGATCCATCTATATTCGAAAGTGCCACAAGATCTTCACCTTCTCATTTTGGATACAGGTAAGTCATATTTTTTACATAATAACCAATGGATTAATTTAGCAACTCAGTCGTGTCTAGTTTTGTAATCAGTTTATGCAATTTTGTTGCATTCACATATTAAATGTGAAACAGTTTCAATTTTACTGTTGCAAAGTCAGCAGTTTGAATTGTCAGTGGATTTTTTATTTTATTTTTATGTTGTTGTTGTTGTTGTTGTCAAGCCTGGAAGCCATCTTTTACATGGGCATTCAGCCCTGCCACATTTTCTACTGTGGGAAAACGGGAGGGGGGATTATATGGAGATATATAGTCAAAATAACATTCCTTTCTCAGAGTCAAGGACATCTTGCCCTGCACCTGGAGTGGTGTGACTGGGAGGCATCTCCAGTTGGGAGGGTGCCTGATTGGACCATGTGATGGACATGTGGGTGCTGGGCAGGGACTTGAACTTGCTTTTGGGTGGGGAAGCTTTCAGACTGCAACAGCACCAATTAATAAAAATAAATGTAGATCTGGAAGCCAACTTTTACATTTGGGCCTTCAGGCCTGCCATATTTTCTACTGTTGGAAAATGGGAGGGGGGATTATATGGAGTATGGGAGATATATAGTCAAAATAACATTCCTTTTTCAGAGAGTCACGGTCACCTTGCCCTGCAGCTGCGATGAGGTGACTGGGAGGGATGGAGAATTGAACTTTCTTTTCAGTGGGGAAAACCTGGAAACTTTCAGATTCAGGTTTTCCCAGATGTGCTAATAATGACATCTCTAATAAAATGGAACTTTGAGGAAACTTAAGACTCGGAGTTTTCTTTCGTTGGGAGTGTTACTTGGAACCCTGACAATAAAATTGTTTAAACTACAACTCTTTCTTAAGTAATGAAAAACAGTACATCTTTATCTGAAGTACTGACAGCTGTTGTTACAGCTATCTATAACATGTCAGGTAGCATTAACTATGCAAGCCATTTGCATTGAGCCATGTAGAGGTGACAAACACAGCAAAGCATTGGTGAGGAGGGGGCATTCAACTCCTGCCCCTTGTAATTGCCCCAGAACAATTCTGTCTCAATTGAGCTAATTTCAAAGTCTGTCAAAAGGGGAAATTGTGGCATTGCATTGGTGTTAGGAACCACACAGATACCGTAGATATTTCCATGATGATGGAAAGCTGGCTGGGGAATTCTGGGAATTGAAATCCACCAGGCTTAAAGTTGCCAAGGTTGGAGGACCCCTGTTCTAAAGTGCATCCATTACCACGGTTATTGCCATCTACTTTGCTGCTGGTTGTCTTCTTCTCTATCCTTCTACCTTTCCCAGCATCAGAGCCTTCTCTAAAAAGTTCTTGCGTTATGATGTCTGGATAATTTGAGCCTGGTCACTTGTGTTTCTAGTGAGAAATCTGGGTTGATTTGTTCAATGATTGATACTGTTGTTTTCTTCGCCGTGCATGGTATTTTCAGGAATCTTCTCCAACATCAGTGTTCAAAAACGTCGATACTGTTTCTATCCTTCTTCAAAGTCCAACTTTTGCTTCCATAGAGTGTTACAGGGTATACCAGTTTGCATGGTGCTGATCTTTGTACAGTATAGACACACATGCTTTTTCCTTCACAGATATTCTATCAAGTGTTAATACACAGCACAGTTTTTTTTAAAAAACGTGGATAAAACAAAGAATAGGTAACCCATACCGTTTTACCTGTTCACCTACTTTTTAATTTTTTTTATTTATCTCCAAAGTTAAAATAAAAAATAGAAAAAACAAACAAACAAAAACAATAAGAACCAGTGTAGAACAGGGTTGTCTAATTCCGTGACCCGACAAATGCGCGAACGTCAAAAGCGTGCCAACAAAACCGTGGCGCTAAAACCGACAGAAGCGCGATTTAAGTTAAGGTAAGGTTTAGGGTTAGGTTTAGGGTTAGGGTTAGGTTTAGGGTTAGGTTTAGGGTTAGGTTTAGGGTTAGGTTTAGGGTTAGGTTTGGGGTTAGGGTTACAGCGCACTTCTGTCGGCGCGCTGTTGTCGGCGCGCTTCAGCGCTCATTCGTCGGTGCGGTTTTGTCGGCGCGGTTTTGTCACCACTGTTTAGTCAGGCGCGCTTTTGCCGTTCGCGCATTTGTGGTGGAACCGTCTAATTCGATTTCTACAAGGGCTGGATAGACACCTCCTGCAGCAGCCTGCCAACTAAAATGGGCTGCAAAGGGGCTGACGCGCCCCCCCCCTGCACTGTTTTTGGCTTGGATTACCTCCTGCAGCACCCTGCTGACCAAAATAGGATATGGGGGAAGCTGCGCACGGACATCCCCCCGTGCCCTGTTTTGGTTGCCAGAGGCATCATGGGATGGTCCTTTGTTATTTCCAGGCCGGCCGTGCAACCCAGATTTAAGCACGCCAAGGGAGTCGAATGTGGCCCGTGGGCCTTGAGTTTGACACCGCCGGTGTAGAAGAAATAACGAAATATATCATTAACACTCATGTTCAGCATAAAAGTTCACCCACTTTTTATCAGCAAAAAAGGTACGCATTCCCCATGTGTTCACTAACTCTCCCCCCCCTCACAAAAAAAACTTCAGTTAACCTGCGTAGGAAATGTCAGATTGCACTGCAGTGAAAAATTTAGAATCCCATGATTTTCTCTTTTGGGTCTGCTACTTAAATAAGAATGGAAGTATCTGGAATGCGCAGCATATGGAGACTTGGTGTTTACATCAAGCCTTGAAGGCCATTCTCTTCTGCTGTTGGAACAAGGGTCCAACTCAGTGAGAACCATTAAAAAACAGGGAGGGGGGCTCCTTCTCTTGGCAACCTCCATCCTGTCTGGGAGAAGCAGCTGCTGAGAGCATCCATCAACCTCTGCTCTTTACATTTCTCTGTTTCCAAAATAAATCTCTTCCAATGACTCCATGCTGCACTTCCCCTCTAATTTACAGAACCCTTCGCCCCTAGCTCTGAAACGCAACTCTCTTTCTACCAGCCCACCTTGTCCCTCCAACCAGCTGTTTATTTGCAGAAGCCAAAGACTCGACTCTGATCTGCAAATGAAGAGAAGGAGCCTAGAGCTAAGGCAAATCTTGAAAATTGGGTGGGGGGGAGAAGGAAGGAGGGGAGAAAGAACCACCAGTTCTTTGAAAGGAATTATTTAATTACACTTCACGGAACAGCTGCCTGCTCTCTTTCCAGCCAAAAAATAAATAAAATGAAATCCTCCTGTCTATTCTTCATCTGCAGACACACTGCTAATACTGAGCCTGCTGTGGAAAGTGGGGAAAGGCAGATGTTCCATATACCATGTCTACCTTTTGCAATTCCCCCCTCCTGAAGTATTCAATTAAAATTATATTTCGTCCGCAGTTGTCACCATGCCTATTGCTTATAATTCCAATCAAAATTGTACTTATGGGGTTTTTTTTGTCTACAGTTCAATTTTTGGGCTTCCCCTAATAATCAGTGAAATGGCTGGCCTCCAAAAGTTGTGGTTGCTCCAACACTGGAGATTTTTAAGAAGAGATTGGACAGCCATTTGTTCCAAATGGTACCGTTTCCCTGAAAATAAGACTGGGTCCTATATTAATTTTTGCTCCAAAAGTTGCATTGGGGCTTATTTTCCAGTTAGGTCTTATTTTCAGGGAAATGCGGTACTAAATGTGTTCTTCTGGCTGACGATCTTATCTGGGGCTTATTTTGGGGGGTAGGGATTATATTACAAGCATCCTAAAAAAATCACGCTAGGCCTTATTTCCTGGCTGGGTCTTATTTTCAGGGAAACAGGGTATTAAGATCTCCTGCTTGGGTAAGAGGTTGGACTAGATGACCTTCAAGAACGCTTCCAACTCTGTTATTCTGTAATTTGTATGCCACCAATTCTCACATTTCTAAGCAGATTGCTGCAAAGGCAATAAATCTTCTATAAAATACTTATAAACCCAAACCCATTAAAACCAATAAACAATACTACTAATAAAAGCTTTTAGCAAACACTGTTGTTTCTGAAAACCTTTAGGACAACATTTTTCTTCTAATGGTTTCCTGCAAGTGCAGGGTCAACTAAACATTGATTCATTGATTGTGACCAACCAACTTGTCACCCAAGCCTTACATTATGGGTTGAGAGAGAGTGAACTGGCACCCTTTCATACCTAAGGTGAGACTAGAGCTCACGGTCTTCTGGTTTTCTAGACTGGTGCTTTAACTATTACCCCAAACTGTCTCTCTATTCTAAAGAGGACTGCTTTCACCATTTTGCAAAATGCCATCAGGGCAGGAACACATCTGAATTTGGGAACAAGTTGTTCCAAAGATAGCGGAGGTCGATGTCCCAAATCCTGTTTGGCCTGCCCATGGCCAGCAGAGCTGACAGCAGAATCAGACAGTAGGGAGGTTGGGGAGGAACATGGACCAGTCCTGGAGTCTGGGGAAGGCTCTGACGAGTGGTCTGTGTTGGAGGCCGAGATGGGGCCAGGGCTGTCTGACAGTTATCAGCTGCCTTCGGAGTCAGACATCAGTGAGGCAAACAAACAGCTGGAGCCTGTTCCCATTGTGTGCATATGCAGAGTTCCCAGATGAAGGGAACAGCTAAGGCACAAGGGTCAATTTGGGAGTAAGGCCACAGGTGAACAGTGAATGGCCCCTCCCATAGGGAAAGGGGAGAGGTGTTTGCAGGAGACAATTAGAGCTGGTGGCAGACTTGGACGATGAGGAAGTTGAGGAGGAACGTGGGCCAGTTATGGAGCTGGTAAGTTGCCTCCTTGCAGCAAATAGCCCGTTTCATTTTCAGCACAGCCTGATTAGCACAAGCAGCTGATTGTCGGGCCTCCTGACCATCAGCTATTTCAGGCTAAAGGGATTGCCATAGCCTATTGCCACCTCCCTGCCCCCATTTTCAGTCCATTCCAGGAGGCAGGGATAGGAATGGGCGGAAAATGGGGCACACAGAGGCCGAAAACGAGGGACGCAGAATTAAAAAATGGGATGCAGAGGCCGAAAATTGGGTAAGCAGAGGTTGCAATAGGCAATGGCAATTCCTGCAACCTGAAACAGCTGATGGTCGGAAGGCCGATCCAACCGGCGATCAGCTGCTTGTGATAATCAGGCTTTTCTGAAACTGAAATAGGCTGTTCACTGTTTGCTGCGAGGAGGCAAGTTGCTGGAAGGCAGAGGTGAAAGAGTGGAGGCTGGCGGGTGGGCAGGGCTACATTCAGCGTATAAGACGCACCCAAGTTTTCACCCTCTTTTGGGGGGGAGTGCATCATACTCTGAAAAATACAGTAAATGTGGGGACAACAATATCTTGGAAACAAAACGTTTCTGTATGTTTTATAAAGCAGTACAGGAAGAGTACCATACTAATTTTCTAGAATCATATAAAAGCGATTTATTTAAAAAAAATGCTGTTTCTCTTGCTATAGTTAAATTTATTTGTATAAAATGTGGCAAATATCATTATCTCACTTAAAATAATTCTTAGAAAGCTGGGGCCTTACCCTAGTTCCATGATGGAGAACCTATGGCACAGGTGCCACGTGGAGCCATATCTGCTGGCACGTGAGTTGTCAGTTCCAGTGCGAATGCGCACACCGGCCAGCTGATTTTTGGCTTTCTGGAGGGCCGGGGAAGGCTGTTTTTGTCCATTTCTAGGCTTCAGGAAAGGCTCTGGAACCTGCAGGGGGTGACAAACGGGCCCAACAGGTCAATGGAACCTCTGGTTGGCCCATTGGACCTGTTCTTCGCCCTCCCCAGCCTCCAGAGGCTTTCCTGAAACCTGGGAAGGGCAAAAACGGCCTTCCCCGGCCCCCCCAGAGGAAATACCAAGTTCAGCTTGGAGGCGAGTAGTGTGGCGCGTGGGGGGCAGGTTGCATTATGCTATTTTTGGCACCCAGCAACAAAAAGGTTAGCCATCACTGCCCTAGTTCAATCCATAAAACCTTCAGGATTATAGTTAACCATGCTCAGGATCAAACGCCTTATTATTTGGGTTACCACCAATGCATTTTAAAATACTTTGGATACTATATGCAAAGGTTTTTAAAATTTAAGGGGAAAATCTTGCCAGGATGGCTTACAATTAAAATGTAAAAGAAATGGATACAGGAGAGGAGAACAAATAGCATTTCTTAAATATACACAATTTATTTTGAAGTAGAAGGCTGATCACTGAAAATAACCTTATGACAGTGAAACTCTTTGGGTGAAAACCAGTGGAAGAGGACAGGAATAGCTCTTCAGGCCCTGGAGACCTATTTAGGAATGTGCTGCTTGTAAGAGTTTCTAAGATTTCCAGTTCATATCAGGCCTGTATGTCTTGCATCTTTATCTCCATGTTTTTGTTCCACAGCACTGCAAGAATCTCTCTCTCTCTCTCTATATATATATATATATATATATATACATACATACATACATACATACATACATACATACATACATATCTCTGTGTGTGTGTGTGTGTGTGTGCACGCTTATTTTCCCATATAGCTCTGGAACGCCTTGAGCAATTTCAACCAAACACGGTGCACAGGTTACTCTCTGGAAACAAATATTGTGGGGGTAAAACCCCTTGGGAGGTGTTCTGTTAAGATACAGCCTGTTGTGCCTTAAAATGGTGTCTGCTGTACTGCCATAAAATGGCTTGTACTGTACAGCGCAGTGGAGTTGCCATGGTAATGGCTTCAATAGCAATAGCAATAGCAGTTAGACTTATATACCGCTTCATAGGGCTTTCAGCCCTCTCTAAGTGGTTTACAGAGTCAGCATATCGCCCCCACAGTCTGGGTCCTCATTTCACCTACCTCGGAAGGATGGAAGGCTGAGTTAACCTTGAGCCGGTGAGATTAGAACCACTGAACTGCAGATAACAGTCAGCTGTAGTGGCCTTCAGTACTGCACCCTAACCACTGCGCCACCTCGGCTTCACAGTACTCCACTAGGTTGCTGCCTCTGGTAAGGGGCAAAATCCAACATTAGAAATTATGTTTGTTTTGGACATTTTCCCCCTATAAATAAATACTCAGACAACGCCGGGTTATCAACTAGTTTTTAAATAATTTGCAAAGGAGCCAATTATAAATATGCAGATATTTGTTTTTAAAGTGTTTTCTGAACCATATTTATTGATGGATTTATAAATGAATGACATTCTAAAATATGCATTCTGAAACACTTGAGTCGTCTTGGAATTTGGAGACATGTAAAAAACAAAAGGAAACAATGTGTTGGTTGTGGAATGCATTTTAAACCACTCACACTGGAATTCACAAGGGTCAGATTGCTCAAGAATTCTCTGTCCTGTGTAAATTCCATATATTCCCTCTGGACTGATTCATGCTTTACATGAGCTGCTGTATTTAAACAGATCCCATAAAATGTGGCAGGCAGGTGCATGTTTTTAAATAGCTGTGGATATGAGCTAAGGATCCATATTGAGCCAATTTCTCCGCAAAGAAATTCAAGCAGCGCATTTAATGTATGAAATGTTTTTGGACAAATATGCACAGATATGTCCAGTAGAACTGCCAGGTAAATATAACTAGGCTAAAAGATAAGAGGATTTAAAAAATAATGTAACATATTCAAAATTAAAAACAAACAAACCCCCATATCCTCCAATGCTCCAGAGGGCAGGACAAGAAGTAATGGATGGAAGCTTATCAAAGAGAGATTCAACTCAGAATTAAGGAGATTTTTTTTTTAGTAAAGTTTTTAAATTAGATAAACATTAAAAACATTGGACATAGTGCGACATTTCTGTCATAAATATTTCCATATAGTGATTAGATTTTATAACAATTAAATTTTATGTCCATTACATAGGTGTATGTAGTCAGTAGGATTACCTGTCTTTTGATCCTTTCTTTTATATAATTACTAATCGTGCAAATACATATCCAATTTCTACACATCACACATTCTTAATACCGTATTTTCCAATTCTTAACTTGTCAGTGTTTTTCTGTCCTGACTTTTTCCCCTCATTTCTAACTATTGGTACAGTGTTGGGTTTCAAAAATTGTTGGAACCTACTCTGTGAGTGCGGCCTCCTTTGTGGGAGCGGCTTGCCACCCATGTGACTGAATGGGAGTGGCTTGTCACCCATGTGACCGGATATGAAATTATGAATTAGTACTTAGGTCGGTCCAAGTAGCTATTCAGAAACTCTGGCATTGAAGCATGCAAGTCTTAAAGCTGTTAAGTTACAAGATCCTTGCCAGTGGTGGGTTTCAAAAAATTTTGGAGCCTCTTCTGTAGGTGTGGCCTGCTTTCCGGGTCCACTGGTGGAACCTCTTCTAACTGGTTCGGTAGATTTGACGAACTGGTTCTATCGAATAGGTGCGAACTGGTAGGAACCCACCTCTGTATTGGTACCATTTGTCCCAGATTTCATGATATTCCGTCTCATCCTTGTCTTTGAGCTCTAGAGTCAGTCTGTCCATCTCTGTGCACGTCAGTATTTTATTTATTATTTCTTTTTCTGAAGGAGTCTCCTTATTTTTCCATTTCTGTGCAAAAAATCAGTCTTGCCGCCGTTAAACTATGCAGCATTAAATATAGTCCACCTTTGCCATGTTTTTCTTTTTTGATCCTTAGTAGAAATAATTCTGAGCTCAACTCCATCAATTAAGAAGAAATTTCCTATCAGTACAATTAATCAGTGGAATGGCTTGCTTCTAGAAATTGTGGATACTCCATCATTGGTGGCTTTTAAGAAGAGACAGGAAAGCCATTTGTCTGCAATCCTCTAGGGCTGTGATGGCGAACCAGTGGCACATGTGCCCGAAGTGGCACACAGAGCCATGTCTCCTGCTACGCTCAGCACCACCCGTTCCTCTTCCAGTGTTTCTGGCGCGCATGCGCACATGACTATCAGCTGGCCTTTATGTGTGTGGCAGTGCCAGAAACCAGAACAGCTGGTCTTCCATTTTCCGGCGTGAGCTTGTGCGCTGGCCAGCTGATCAACACATGTGCAGTAGTAACCAGAAGACTGTGCGGAAACTGGAAGTTCATTCTCTGGCACAGACATGCCCGCTGGGCAGCTCCTCTTCCAGTTCACGGACCAAACCAGCGCAAAGTGCTCCCTTTTCGGCACTCGGTGCCAAACAGGTTCACCATCCCTGGTATAGGGTCTCCTACCTGAGCAGGTGGTTGAACTAGAAGACCTCCAAGATCCCTTTCAATTTTATTTTATGCAGGATCCAATCTGGGTCGGTCACTGGGAATGAGCTTTTGGACTCGTGCTGGAGCCCAGCTTCAGGGAACCTCTGTCTACCTCTGTTCACAGTGACTGACCCACATTGGATCCTGCAACATTATTCTGGGACATATTTAGTTGCCTTCATTCATGCATTTTATATATAGCTAAATAATTTCCCTATAACTAGATGCTCTCCCCAAAAACTGCAAGTCCTAGCTCACATTTTCCTTTTCCTAAGAAGTTATTTAGGCCACTACTTTAGTTAGCATTATTGATATTGATTGTTTCCTGATTGCTTATTGCCCTATGACTATCATTAAGTGTTGTACCTTATGATTCTTGACAAACGTCTCTTGTCTTTTTATGTACACTGAGAGTATATGCACCAAAGTTAAATTCCTTGTGTGTCCAATCACATTTAGCCAATAAAGAATTCCATTCTATTCTATTCTATTTTACTCTACTCTACTCTACTCTACTCTACTCTACTCTACTCTACTCTAGAGATTCAAGATTCAAGATTTAATGAATTTGTATGCCGCCCAATCCCGAAGGACTCTATTCTATTGCTCACTCAGAATTCCTGTTTCATTAATGAACAACGGTGGCTAGATAAAAACAACAAGAACAGAACAAAGGCTTAAAAACATAACACAAAACAGACATGTACAAATACATTAAATGCCAGGAAAACTCAGTGGGCATGCAATACATAAATACATCTCATCCATTGAGCCAGACGACTCTCAGATCCAATGCCTGAGGAACAGAAGAGCTCTTGAATGCTTTCCCAAGGCAGACAAGAGTAAAATCTCAAGGCTGTGATGTTCCAAAGAATAGAACAGCAAGAGAGAAGGGATATGTCTCTTGGATCCTACTAGATGCACTGCCTAATCCAGTGTTTCTCAGTCTTGGTAACTTTTAAGATGAGTAGACTTCAACTCCCAGAATTCCTCACCCAGACTGTTGAGGTCCCATATATTAAAGTTGCCAAGGTTGAAAAACACTCACCTTGGAATTATTGTAATATGATCTAAATAGGAGTATCCTTAGATATGAGTCTTAAAGGAGCGTTCTTGCAGTCTTGGAGAACTATCAGGTTTAATTCATTGACTTTAGCTCCTAAATCCCTAAAGGACGTAAGACCCAAAGCAGCTTCTTCTAATGTCTCTCAACTGACAGCAGGGACTTCTTGGGGGAATTATTTATAGGGGACCTATGGATGGTTTCTGCACTTAAATACAGTTTAAGATCTGCTTCTTCATCCTGACACTTTCAGGAAAACTATCAAATGAATTTTAATTGCTGTATAGCAGAATTTGGCTTTGTTCTTTTTATCGTTTGGGCTATAATGTTTCATTATATGATTTTATTGAAGAGAGTCCCATGGTTTTTGCTCCTATAAATTTCCCTGGGCTTCCTTGGGATACTTTTGGAAAGAAGTTACTTGTAAACATTACTGATAAATATAAGCTGGACAAAAGACAAATGATCTGAACAAAAGACAATTTACTGCCCTTTTGAACATCTTGGAGAATTTTTTCCTATTAAATCCTCTCTCCGCATTGAAGTAATATTCATCTATATAAATATTTATATCACCACATCAATACTACTAATAAAATTATTTTGATGAATTCCAAAACCTTATATCAAGGTTGTAAATCTTATTCAGATTAGGAGCACCCTGTGCTGATATTTGTGCTACCGAAAATAAGACAGGGTTTTATTTTCTTTTAACCCCCAAAATAAGCTCTTGGCTTTATTTTGGGGGAGGTCTTATTATTTTTGAGGTGCAGGAAGCCCCTTAACCTCAGCCCACAGCCTGCAGATCAGCTAGCGTTGCTGGGCCTGCTGCTCTTTTTGAGTCCGCCACTAAGAGAAGGGGCGCAGTAGCTAGGGTTTATGGGAGCGGCCTCCGGTTCCACCACAAAACTGCACTCGACTAAACCGCGTCTGACTAAACCGCGTAGCTGACGTCATCAACAGGGCGACAACAGCGCGGAGACAGAAGCACGCTGTAAACCCTAAACCTAAAATTAACCCCTAAACCTAACCCCCCCTAAACCTAATCCTAAACCTAACCCTCAACCTAACCCTAACCCTTAACCTAACCCTAAACCTAACCCTAAAGCTAACCCTAATCCTAACCCTTACCTTAAGTTGAATCGGCTTGCTTTCAAAGCGCTATTTAAAGCGCTCTTCTTTCTCCGCGCTGGCTGTTGTCGCCCTGTTGATGACATCAGCGACGTGGTTTAATCGGGCGCGGCTTAGTCGAGCGCGGTTTTGACGGGTCACGGCGGCTTCCCCAAGGCCGTTCCGCGTGGATGGCAGGTTCATGTGGGGCGCGTGGGGCATGTTCCCCCCTTCCCCCCCGGAAATGGTGGGGACCGGCTATGCATGCATTTAAATATTTTAGGAGAGGCCTTATTTTAGCACATGTGCTGAAAAGCCCAATATGGGTTTATTCAGGGAGATCTTATTTTCGAGGAAACAGGGTATTCAGAATTTGGAGGGCAGGCAACAGCATAAAATTGATTTGAACTTATCGTGTTTCCTACAAGTGTATTGGATCAGCTCACCTCGCCAGATGCCATGAGGAATCGCAAGTGGAAAAATGAATGATTCATACTTCTTTTCCCCCTTGCTTATCCAAAATTCTGAAATGTCTCTATCTTTCCTTGGAATGTTAATAACTTCAAATTGTGACAGTCCTGTACAAATTCACACATTATTTTGTTCTAATTTCTCAGCCTATAAATAAAACCTTGGAAAATACAAACCTGTGGTTATACTGATTTTGAACACAGCCTTGCACACATTAATACATTTTCAATGCAATTTACAGGTTATTCCAAACTATTTCCTTGAAACTATTCTAGTGGTATTCCGTCTCCCTCCCTCCCTCCCTCTCCTCCCCTCCCCTACTACTACTCTCTCTACTACTACACTACTACTACTAGAGTAGTCGTTCTCTTATAACAAATGTTATTAAACTTTAAACTCTTATATATGTAAGGGTAAAGGTTCCCCTCGCACATATGTGCTAGTCGTACCCGACTCTAGGGGGCAGTGCTTATCTCTGTTTCAAAGCTGAAGAGCCAGAGCTGTTCGAAGTCATCTTCATGGTTATGTCGCCGGCATGACTAAAAACCATGGAACGCTGTTACCTTCCCACCAAAGATGGTTCCTATTTTTCTACTTGCATTTTTACATGCTTTTGAACTGCTAGGTTGGCAGAAGCTGGGACAAGTAACAGGAGCTCACTCTGTTACGTGGCACTAAGGATTCAAACCGCCAAACTGCCATACTTTCTGATCTGTATCTCTTATATAGTTTTTGTTTAAACACAACAATGTCTTTGTTTCACACAATTTCCACGAATACACATGAATCTTACACCTTTTCTTCAACCCAAAGCTTTAATCATTCTATCTGAAAATGATGGATTACAGCAAACTCCATTAATCCCTTTCAACCATGGCAAGGCAAAAGTGTTTCTCTTTGATCTTTGCTAGGAAAATTCCACTTCTTCTCACATTGCAGGGAGGATGCAAAATCAGTCAGATTGCAGAAAGTCCTGCAATCACTTTTCATTAGGCAATACCTTGTTTTGGAATAGACTTATCAAAGACTCGTGTTTTTTGCCTGAATTCCCAGATGTATTCTGTACCTCTCCAGGATTTCTAGCATTTCTGATGGGAAAAATGGGGGCAGTTGGCTTTTCTGATGTAACAAGCAATTATCAGGAAAGAACAAGACTTTTTTTTTCCAATATTACTTCTGCTGAATTAAATGTCTACATTTTAGATGTGCTTTGGGATTTCCCCCCTCCCAACTTGCACATTTATGTATTACATCTAGAGTATCGTTTGATTATCTGCATGCATGGAATGGCTGCTTTGTGGTGGAGCAATACTTACATGGATTATGATCTCTCATGCTTGATTATAACCCATTATACCATGAAACCTTGAGTGGAAGCCAGAAAAAGCCTTGCCAGAAATTGCATCAGGCAAGAAAACTCTTAAGCTCACAACTGAAAGCACAAAACTGTCTCAACCTCTTTTCTTGGGCTGTTCACCTTTCCTTTCAGAGTTTGTTGCAAAAATCAAATCCAGAAAGCACACACAGATAACTGATTCAGCTGGATTCATTAACTTCTTTATATACATAATAACACATGAGTAAATATACAACACCAAAAGGCAGAGGAGAGAACAGTTTCAGTTCAGAGTTCAGACCATTTTCAGTTTCAATTCTCAGCAGACTAGATTAGTTCTCTTGCACAGACTCAGAGCTACATAGGTAAGCCATGCCCAGGCTCCGAGCCATCTGGCATGGCTCTCAGTCATCAAATATTTCCCATTGGCTGACCCAGTTGCCACGTCCTATTCATTGGCTGACCTTGATAGTGCCAGTTCATGAATATTCTGACATTTCCTGCTTTGGGATTGGGGGGAGGGGGAGACCTTTGAAACATATAAAGAATGAAAAGTAATTAACGTTGTGAGAAACAAGGAGCAAGGTGAGGAATACATCTACTGGGGGACACCTCCAATAGTTATTGAAAGGAGAGGCCACGACTAGGTTCCTTCCCCAAAGCCCCTTCTTTAAGATCAGCTTCCTTCGGGTGTGTGTGTGTGTGTCAAAGGAGTTGAACAGGCTGAAAATAATATAATTATACACACACACACACACACACACACACACACATTCTGGAGGAAGCTGGAAATTTGAAACCTGAAATGCGGTTGGCTATCATATTTCAAGCCAAAGATACATTCTAAAGCAGCTGTGTCTTCTCCCATCCTTCTTCCTGTTCTCCTTCTGGCCAAAACTTCCTGGATCTGCAGTAATTAATTAGAGCCAAAGGATGCTGGAAAGCAAGGATTGTAGAGAGAAGGGTGGAAAGGAAGAAGCCAGCAGCTCCAGTCCCTTTCCTCTCAATTCAGAAGATGTCAAGATTAAATTCCCCCCCCTCTCCCCTTCCCCCCTCTGTATTATGGCTCCCACCATTGTTCCATTAATCATACTTGGCAGGTTAATGCATAATTTCAAAAATCAGTTCTACCTGCTAACTAAGGCAAAAGAAAATGTGGGACAAATATATAGCTAGACCACAGAAAACCCATCCTTTTTCAAACTTCTCTCTTTCAGCTCTTGTAAAATCGGCTGCTTGTCTTCAGCCTCATTTATCTCAGTCAGCAACAGCTGCCATTTGCCGCTAGCCGTTGCCATTTTTCACAACTGTGATAGAGAAGGTGCAGATTTTTACATGAAGTGTGGATTTAGTGTGTTTATGAGCTTTTCTCTGCTATCTTCCTTACTGAAGTGAAAGGGAGATTGTCTCTTGAATTAATTTAGCTGCTCAATCACTACTAAATGTCACACAGGAGGGAAGGCCGTAATATGAACAAAAGAGAAGTAAGAAGTTTTCTTATTCTGAAAAAGCCTTAGCAGGTGAATAGAAAAGGGAGGATGATGTAAGTAAATTCAGAATATCCAGATCATATTCTGCCCTCCCAAAGATCAAATAAACTACATTTGACAAAAAAATGAAATTTATTTATGGTCCAGACTAAACACAAGAAAAAAACCAACCATATCTATCTGTATAAAAATGGCTGTGTGTGTATGTTCCAGCATAACTCTGGAAGAGGAGAAAATTCTGCTATAAATGGAGTGGCTAAAATTGTCTCTATCATTTTGAGTATCTGAATCCCAAATTCTCTGCTTCAGCCAAAGTTTTACCAAGCCCTGAAGCAGACAATGCTGGCAAGGAAAGACTGCAGTATGCCAAATCAGAATTAGTCTTTAGAGTAAATAACAACTTGTCTAGCACTATGAGACGGATCAAGAAAGTACCCCTTAGGTTTCAGCCAAAATCTAAGAAAACAAAGTTTTAATCCCTTTACAAGGGAACTGCAAAGTAGTTCCAGTCATAGCAGAGCTTTCGATATTGAATAAGGTACTTGAAATAAGGCTTTTAAACATAGGGACTGAACTGCTACTACACTAGAAGAAGACTCCACATAGAGAGCACCCTAGACTTTTGGCTTTAATAGCTCTGAGACATGATTATTGATTATTCCCAGATTGACATTCAAATGGAAGAATTGTAAGGGATGCTTTTTGGGCTCTTAGTAACAGCATCCTTGCTTGAATAAACCAGCAGGTAGAAGATTGAAAATATATTCCTGGCTACTTAGAAGATTCAATCCGTTTGATAACTTTGCCATTAATTGTCCATCTAATTGGGGTTTAAAAATGATTCATAGACAATACCAATACTTTTACATTGGGATAGATATTAGGGCAATCTTTGCAGCAGTAAAGCAATACAGTTTTAAGAGCCGAGGTGACACAGTGGTTACTTCAGGCTACTTCAGTTGACTGCTAGCTGTAGTTCAGCAGTTCAGATCTCACCGGCTCAAAGTTGACTCAGCCTTCCATCCTTCCGAGGTAAAATGAGGACCCGGATTGTTGCGAGCAATAGGCTGACTCTGTAAAGCACTTAGAGAGGGCTATAAAAGCACTATGAAGCAGTATATAAATCTAAGTGCTAATGCTAGTGATAGTTTGGGGGAAACTTTATAGGTGTCTTAGGGTCACAGACAGAATAGTTGCATCATCAGCATGAAAAATACTAGTAGTCCCCAACTCATGGTTGCAATTGAACCCAGAATTATCGTCGTAAGTCATGCCAGTCATCACATGAGCAACCTGATTTTACATTGTTTGTGACAGTTAAGGAAATCACCATGGTCATTAAGTAAATCCATGGTCACTAAGCAAACCCATTGTCTGCAATGAGTATTTTTTGCCAGAAACTGGAAGGGAATGTAAATAGCAGTCCCATGAGACTGCTAGGTTTGAGACACTGCGAACAGCTGTTAAGTCTGAGTTAGTTGCTGAACATCCAAAATACAATCATATGATGGGGGGGGGGTATTGACTGTTGGAATTTAGAATTTGGGTTGTAAGTACCCTTTTTTGGGTCCAAGAGGCCAGCCATTACCTGTAGATATGGGCTGGTGAGCAATGAAGAGAGGATTGAATTCTGGCTCAGAAATGTTACAACAATATTGTTAATATTTTAAAAAAAATTGAAGAGGGGCAAGGATTTAGCATTATTTAATACCTTTGCAAGCTGAGAGAGGTTCAGCTCCGTGAACAAAGACATTTCCTTTAACTTCAGTAATAGTGCTTAAGGAAAGTGTTTAGTGGGTAATTTTTTCCCAGAGGCGTTACCATCAAAATGATAAGGGCTACTGTATTAAGTTCTTGTTTAAACTTTTAGATTGGCACAGACTCAAAAAGAGCTACAAAAAGCAACGGACCTTGGACAACTCTATAAGAGTTGGGGAGATATTTTGAAAAATGTGAAATATAGAAGTGAAATGTGAAATATACAAATTTCTAAGCAAGTGCTTTCTATTGCTTCTATACCAGGGGTGTCAAACTCGATTTTGTTGAGGGCCATATCAGGGTTGTGTTTGACCTTGAGGGACATGGCCAGCTGAACATCACTTGTGTCAGGGGTGCTGTGATGACCCAAGCACTCTGCCAGTGAAAACGGAGTTCCGGAGGGCAGCTGGGCCTTCTCGAGCTCCGTTTTAACTGGCAGAGGCACCGCAGGCTGGTCTTTCACTGTTTCCAGGGCGGCCATGCAGCCAGATCTAAGCACCCCACGGGCCGGATCCGGCCCCTGGGCCTTGAGTTTTACACCCCTGCTCTATACTATATTCTAATTGATTGCTATTATTTCTCTATCACTTTGCTATTACAATACTTCCTCTATATTAGCTGATAGCAATTTTCTCTTTAAGTCCCAATTACATTTTAGATCACCTAATATTTATGAAAACTTTGCTTAAATTAAACTTTTTTTTTAATCCTATCGTTTAGAGCTTCAGAGCAACCAGCTATGTGAACATTTATGGTTGTTTTTTGATTAAAAAGAAGTGGCTAGTTTAAGCATGTTTTAAAAGCAGCATGGTTACTATAATACATTTCTCTCATACTGTGCTAGAACTTTCAAAATGAAGAAATATCTTTATCAAAATCAAACGCAGATGCAATCAAGACATAATCAGGTATCATTATCACATTATCCTTAAAAAATTCTGATCCACTTGGTTCATTACCTGGACTTCTTAGCTCTGATACTAGAAAAGAAAATTATTTAAAATTCTTTATATATATAGCTGGTAGGCAGCAGTAGTAGCCTGCAGTACTGCACTCTAACCTCTGCGCCACCAATAAGAAATAGCTACTCAGATAAAGAAATAGCTAGCTCTATTCATAAACAAATACCCTCACCCAAGGTCAAAGGTAGGATTAGCCCTCAGCCACAATAGGGATTGCCCCAAGCCTCTTCGCTGTATCATCTCAGTTGCACCACCCCTAGGAGTTTAAAGCTCAACCAAACTTAGCTCAGACATACTTCTTGGATTTGTACATGGTCCCATGGGAGTCTGACAACAGCCGATAAAATACATGTTCTTGCACAGGAACAGGAAGTTATATATAGGAATAGCCGAGGTGGCGCAGTGGTTAAATGCAGCACTGCAGGCTACTTCAGCTGACTGCAGTTCTGCAGTTCGGCTGTTCAAATCTCACCGGCTCAGGGTTGACTCAGCCTTCCATCCTTCCGAGGTGGGTAAAACGAGGACCCGGATTGTTGTTGGGGGCAATATGCTGACTCTGTAAACCGCTTAGAGAGGGCTGAAAGCCCTATGAAGTGGTATATAACTGCTATATTGCTATTTCTATTGCTATATTTGGCTCATTTAAAAGACAGGCCAGCTACATTTGAAGCTAGAGAAACAAAACAGTTTGAAACGAGATGACTACTTAGTACTAGCAAACCACATGCAACCAATCTGTGTACTTGTATATTTATCTTATTTGTGTAGTTGCCCATCTCACATGAAAGTTACTCTGGGCTGCATACAGCCCTTAATTAAAAGCAATGAATAAAAATAATAATCACAAATTGCTGGGAGGAGGGTTTCCCTTAAGTTAAAAGGGGCCAAAAGCTTTGTGATTTTCTTTAGAAGATAAGATAGCTGCTTCAGCAACTTGATCACCAAGGTTTCTATTCTCTGCACATTTTCAGCTTCTTGGAAGGAATATCCATCTGGTTCAGTTGCAAGCTGGGAGAAAGTCACAGGGAATATGGATGTTAATTGGAAAGCTGGTTTAATGATGAAGCAGAACCACACGAGTTCTCGGCAACTGACCACATGGAATTGAGAGTGGGCAACTTTTATACCCTCTCTGGGCTTTGCACTTGAACTTCCTGTTCCTGTGCAAGAACATGTATTTTATCGGCTGTTGTCAGACTCCCGTGGGGCCATGTACAAATTCTAGAAGTTTGTCTGAGCTACGTTTGGTTGAAGTTTGAACTTCTAGGGATGGTGCAACTGAGATGATACAATGAAGAGGCTTGGGGCAATCCCTATTGTGGCTGAGGGCTAATCTTACCTTTGTTGGATCTTGAGTGAGGGTATTTGTTTATGAATAGAGCTAGCTATTTCTTTATCTGAGCAGCTATTTCTTATTGGTGGCGCAGAGGTTAGAGTGCAGTACTGAAGGCTACTACTGCTCCATGCTGGCTACTTGCAATTTAACCGTTCAAATCTCACCTTCCATCCTTCCGAGGTGGGTAAAATGAGGACCCAAAATTGTTGGGGTCAATATGCTGACTCTGTAAACCACTTAGGGCTGTAAAGGACTGTAAAGCGATATATAAGTCTAAGTGTCAGGCCTGCCACTATCTTTTCTTTTGGTTCTTTGGCCTGCCACACTTTCTATTATTCTACTATGCATTTTCTATTGTGGGAAAATGGGAGGGGGGATTGTAGGAGTGAGAGGCAATGTAGCCGCAACAAAATTCTTTCTAGAAACCCAAGGTCATCCTTTGTCTTTGCACCTCTGCACCTGACCAGAACTGGATGGGTGGAACTACTAGCATGGCAGTGGAAGATTGGACCATGTGATGGGCTTGTGGGTGTGGGGGCAAGATCTTCAACTTTCAACTAGGTGAGGAAAACTGGGAATCTTTCAGATTCGGGCTTTCCCAGATAATGCCAACATTATTAAAGTGGAACTTTGAGCAATACTTTGCCTTGGACTCTGATTTGCTTTTGGATGCTATTTGGAACCCTGACATTAAGTGCTATTGCTATCTCTTAAGTGCTGACATCTGCTGTGGGCTCTTAAGGAAGGTAAGGGCTGCTTTCCAAGAGCATGTTTCTCCATTTCTCATCGAGGGAAATATAATATTCTGCCTTTTTAATATATCTCAAAATATTTCATTCAGAGGGGTGGGTGCTAACTTTCTACAAGCAGGACAATGTTCTTTTATGGTGCAATAGTCCAAAACTGCTACAGTAATCTAAGAGTGATCGTATCTCTATCTATGATCTCCATCATGGAATGTGTCTTTTGTGCAGAAGCCACGAGATCTGATGATATTCCAAAGCATTAGATGAAGAAGTAAATTTAAAAAGGCAAGTTACAGTATCTGCTGTCCATCTGGGAAAGGAAGATGACTTTTTCTACGCAGCCTTGTTGCCATGGAGCTGTGGCAGGGTGCCTACAAATATTGTTCTGGAGAACTAAAAGATGTTAGAAACTTTATGCAAATCGGGAATGCTTCCACTGAAGCCACGTTAATGAATATGGAAATGGGCAACCAGGAAATCAGTTCAATTGGACTTTCTCTTCACGTTGCTAAATGATAAAAAAAAAAAAAAAAAACCTCTCCAAGTTCTAAAACAAGAGCTGCCAATTCGCCAGAATTTTCCCACTGAAAATCCAGGCACTTTTTGGATGAACTTTCCATCTGAAGGGAATCTATGGGGGAGAAAAGTGACAGTCCATCCACTGTGGAAAGCAATCAGTGAATGAAGGGCTGGAATACGAAACCAGCAACTGCTTATGTGCTAAATGGCTTTGCAAACACATTATGGTAATCTCACCAGGAATACTGTGAATAATGCTAATCAAGCCGCTGCCTCTTACATCTGTATTAGCTTGTTCAGAGTTTACATTGAAACCCAGATGGATGACTATCTAGTGACCCTTAGCAATTTCATCTCTTCCTTTTATGACCCAAATGCAAAGGAAGTGAATTGTTTTCCTGTAAAATGTAGGGGGGTCTATCTGTCCTTGCAGTTTCTACAAGCTTCAGTGAATAAAATCAGGCCGGAATCTTCACTATTTCCATTCTTAACACATTTAACCATCTGGAGGTTTGGGGTTTTTTTTTTGTATTAATGTAGAAATATTTTGGAGTCTTTCTCAAATAAAAACTTTGGACACTTGGAATGCAAGCTTTCCCGTAATGGAAAAAAATGACAGAAAGGGAGAGAAAATCTGAGCAGATCATCAAGCGACAACGTTTTATGCAGTTGTGCATTATTTATCTATTCCTGTTTGATTAAAGTGTTGTGTGCCACTTGTCTTTTGAACACACACACATCTCCCAATACAATTAATATTAAAAACTAAAATATTCAAATTGCACTTAACTCTTGTTGCCTTTACGGATGCGAGCATACTGTGTACTTTTCTTAGAAACAGCACAGGCCTGCTTTCGGGATATTTTTCAGCTTCCCAATCTGGCCTATACTATAATAGCTTTTTTAGAAATCTAGTTACAGCTTATCTGAGAAAACAAGGTTTACAATAACGTCCTTTGTTTCAGCAAATAATGGACCATTTAATTACCCAAAAAGATTAGATCAAAGCCATTAAAAAAATAGAAAGTGAGCCTTTCATTCTTCTATACCAGTTCTAATGGGAAATTAATACTTTTTAATAAATATAATAGTAGTAGTAGCATTTTAGTCAACGATCAGCAATTTAAAATATATTTCTTTTAATATATACATTGTTCTTATGTTGTTGCCAGTCCCACTATATAAATTTAAGCTCAAATATGATTTTAAAATTGGAAATATTTTTCTGTTGTATTTTACAATGTTTATGCTAATAATTTGGAGAAGAGAAAAACTAACTCCATTTATGAGCAGTTACTTCTTTTAAGTTATTGGTTCTTCCAAAGACTATGTTAGGTTTTTAGTGCCCCTCCCCCCATAAGTAGTGTCAGAACTCCACATCTGATAAAATGCAAGGAGGCAGTTAGGCCCAGTGGTTAAGGTACCATGATAGAAAACGGAGGACCATGAGCTCAAGTCCAGCCTTGAAAGCCACCTGGATGACCAGCTGGGGTGGTCATTCTCTCTCAGCCCAACCTACCTCACAGAATTGTTGTTGGGGAAAAAAAGAGGAAAAAGTTATGTTGGATACAGGGATGGGTTCCAGCTGCCGCTACTGCTGGTTCACTCTGGGATGCACTGTGTGCGCGCAGTGCAACAAAAATTGTTCTGCGCATGCGCAGAAAGCAAAAGCAATTAGTTCATGGGCATGGCAGGCCTGGGTCGCTGCCAGTTCCAGGGACCCAGGCTGCCAAGTTACTACTGGTTCGGCCGAGCTGGGATGAACCAGCAGAAACCCATCTCTGGTTGGATATGTTCTCAACCTTGACTTGTTTGTAAAAATAATAAAGGCAGTATACAAACAAACAAAAAAAATAAAATGTAGCAGCACTAACACATGTTCACATTAACTTGCTTCAGTATTCACTTAATCTCTTCGTAAATCCTCAATCTTCAAGCAGTAGGCTTCCAAGTTTGATCTATAGATCAAAATTTGCCTTAAATGTGACACTTAATAAAAGCAACCAGATAGCAGCCAATTTTCCTTTTGCTATCATCTAGGGCAGGGGTGTCAAACTCACAGCCTGCGGGCCAGACACGGCACATGCTGGCCACACCCATGCCTAGTTTAGTGAAGGAGTGGAAAGTTGTGATATGTCACATAGACGACTCCATGGCAATGTGAGTTTGACACCCCTGATCTAGGGGCTGTACAGATTTATGCAGACCTATCCTATAATGCAGATTTTTTGATGGGAAGCTAAAATCTTTTCATAGGCCCACGGACGTTTTGGGGGTTGCGAGCAGTGATGGGATGCTGCCAGTTTAATAGCTCCGGTTTGATGAGCGTGCACTTTGCATGTGTGTGTGCATTGCACGAACAAGCACTGAAAATAGAGCATTTAGAAGTTCAGCTGCTTACTTTCCAAGTCAGCAATGATGAGTAAAACAGCTGGGGGAGGAATTAGCTGTGCTGTGCGATTGATGAGCTAGAAAGCAGGAAATAAAGGACAGGATAGAGCAGGGGTGGGTGGGGCCAGCTGATCGTTGAAGCGAAACAGTTCACTCCCAGCTGATTATTGGAGCTACCGGTTCGCTCAAACCAGTCCGAAGCGGTAGAATCCCACCCCTGGTTCAGAGCACAGTGTGCAACAAATAACCCAACCCAATCTGATTTCATGATCAACAGATACAACAGGTGGAATTTAATTTGGCTATGCAGGAACGGGACTTAAAGCACATTTACTTCGATCACTGCTTCTCTGAGGAAGGCCAGAGGCCTCACTGGCTTTGAATAGTCTTCTTGATTATCTTTTGCTTGATCCTTTCTACTATGATTACTAATGTTCCTTTCTTATTCTTGATTAAAAAAAGTTCCAAGTGTGATGTTCAATATATTTGATTTCTTCCCCTGGGATTCTTTTCTTCTTAACAAAACGGGCAGGTGAGGTCTAGAGCTAAATAAACCGATTCTTGCCCGTATAATTCCAGGTCTGCCTTTGTGAGATCTGCCTTTGCTTCTCTGGCCTGGTTTCTTGAGTTTTCTCTCTGAATCAGAGGTGATATTCAGCCGGTTCTGACAGGTTCTGGAGAACCGGTAGCATAAATTTTGAGTAGTTCAGAGAACTGGCAAATAGGCTGGCCCCGCCCTTGCTGCCTCCCAGCTGATCTTCTTTTGTTGCCCTGAACAGGAGAACAGAGCTGGAAAGCAGGTTAGTGGGGTGGGGAGGGAATGGGGATTTTGAAGTATCTTTCCCCTGCCACGTCCATAAAGCTGCATGTCAAAAAGATTTGGAGCAATAGGACATGGACTGTTGGTGTGTGTGGTGTATCAGTTTTGGGGTTCAGAGCTCTCCTTTTTTCCAGCTATTTATTGCTGTGTGCACAGGAAGCTCACAACACAGAGATGTCTTTCGCCCCGTTAGGCCTCCAGTTTCAAACGTGATGTGTTCTTTGCCATTTGTTGCGTGCTGCAGCTATTAGTGCTATAATACATTCTCATGGATAATATAAATGGCCCTTGTGATTTCAGGGTTCACTGCCTGTGGTTTCGGCTAAAAACCAACCCAACCTTGATAGAAACTCAGCTTCTGTTTGTTATTTTATGCATGGACATATTGGGAGAGCATCCTTTTTCACACGCATAAGGGTATTTTTCAAGCTTCATTTAATACGCCAGAACAGAAACCCTACGTAGGCCACCCAACTACACATCTGGGGGGGGGGGGTTTGAACGTCTATGAAAGTATCTTTCAGATATTCTGAATCAACCCCCAGCATGATTTATCTAATGCTTTTCTAATTCTCTCTGCTCTAATTTCTCCCAGGCAATGTTTATTGAACAAGGAAAATGTTTTTGGAATATCTATAGTCCTGATTTTCACGATGTCAGCAGTTCCTGAGTGGAAGTTGATAATTATTTTATAACGGACAATAATTCATGATTTCCCTCCCTTGCTACTTCTCAAAAAGTTGGGAATCTTCCAAGAGGTCTTTATAAGGTTAAAGGTCCCCTCCTTTGCTTCCTCTGCTTTACCCTTTCTTCCTTTCACTCCTCCTCCTTCCTCCCTTCTTCTTCCCCTCTCTTTCCTCCCCTCCTCCTCTCTTCTCCTCCCTCTTACCCTTTCTCCTACTCTTGATTCCCCTCCTTTGCTCCTTCTGCTTTACGCTTTCTTCCTTTCCCTCCTCATCTTTCCTCCTTTCTGTTGTTGCCCTTGCTTATTTACTTTCTCTGATGGGTTCTCGGGGTGGCATTTCAGGAAACCCAACTTTATATTTTCCAACATATCATTTTCCCTGTTACATTTTATTTCTAATAATAATTCCACTTGTATCATTTTTAAAATTGTTATCTTGCATTGCATTATTATTTTTTTTGCTCTTTTCCTTTGTGCATGGTTTATGGTATTTTTAGCAAGCAAGTTTTCATTATGTGAATAGGGCCAATTCGGGCTCCTGAGCTTGGCTCTTGATGACAGGTCTG
Organism: Thamnophis elegans; assembly: GCF_009769535.1. Taxonomy (NCBI): domain Eukaryota; kingdom Metazoa; phylum Chordata; class Lepidosauria; order Squamata; family Natricidae; genus Thamnophis; species Thamnophis elegans. The sequence continues at coordinate 13,385,230 of NC_045555.1, read as the reverse complement.
GTTGTGGATTTAGATATAGTTAAAAGTACCTGGCAGTGGCGTGGAAAACACACACCCCGCACAATTACAGCCCGGAGCAGGACCTAAGCCCCTTCCTCCCTCACAGGAACACTCTCCCTCCATTACAAAGTCTCCAAGGCTAATTGTACGGGCCTAATCAGGTAGTTAAAATTTAGACACTTGACAACTGACTCATAATTATGATGGTTGCCATGTTCCGGGGTCACGTGATCACATTTCGCAACCTTCTGACAAGCAAAGTTGATGGGGGAGACAGATTCACTTAAAAACCATGTTACTAATTTAACAACTGCAGTGATTCACTGTGGCAAGAAAAGTCATAAAATGGGGCAAAACTCACTTAAAATAATGTCTCACTTAGCAACATAAATTTTGGGCTCAACTGTGGTCATAAATCAAGGACTACCTGTAAATGGATACTTGTTGGTTGTAAGTAGACCCTCCTCCTGACATTCAAAATTGTTTCTCTGGTGAGGAGGATCCAACGTCGCGACGATACGGATGTGCGGTCTCGATGCTCCAAGACTGCAGCTGATACTTTTGCCGCTGGGTGGTCCAATCGGACCTAAACCGTCCCGCAGAGATGGTGAACAGGAAGAATACATCTTGCTGATCTCAGGGACATTGCAAAGTCCCTGATCGTTGCAAGAGAAGTTCTTCAAACCAGCGACAAAAAATCCAGCCAAAACTGATGAAGTTGGGGTGGCTCCAAAATGGAAGGATACAGAAAGAGAAAGTGTTTCCAGCTGGTGAGGAATTTTTACCGTTTTAAAAAGAGACTGCCTATAAAAAACTTAAAATTAATTTAAATTGGAGAACAGAAGAAATAAGCGGCGGAATTAAATTTGGAATGGTTTTGGACAGTGGGTTATCTTACTTTTTAAATGCTATCTACATGAATGGAATTTATGCAAGTCTTTTAAAACAAATGGATTAAGTTTTCTTCTTCTATTTTTTTTTCTTTTATTATTCTTTGTAACCTATGGACTAAAATTCTCCTCTCATTACTGTGGGTGTTCTTCTAACTCATTCAAGAATCGGACTTTTTTTTTCAACTTGAAATACAAAAAAGATACAAAAAGAAACAAAGAAAATTGCAACAATAACACTGCTACTCGGAGGCTGGAAGGTTTGTGTATTGGAAACACTCTTGTTTTTCTCACTGATGATCCTGGCTTATCCAAAACGATTTCTAATCTTCCTTTCATGGGTACCATTCAATATTCATACAAAGTTGATTAAGGAGATGATTAGAGGACTGACACCACAAATGGCAGAAGATATGAGACTGTTTTGCTACTGGAAAGATACAGGTTGATAGATGGAAGAGAACAATTTAAAACTAGTTAAACTTAGTGAAATATCGTTAAATAAATAATTGATAATGTTACTAATGTATACAATGTGTAGTGTTCTGATAAGTAATAATTGGATATGAATATTGAATGGTAACCATGAAAGGAAGATTAGAAATAATTTTGGATTATATATAAAGGTTAATAAAAAAGAACTAAGTTAGATATAGTTAAAGTCTTGATTATTAGGGGGAAATGTTATGATACAGGATATAGTTAAATAAAGGAGGGATAAGGATAACAACACATATATAGATATGGGTACAACATAAGGAAACTATGTAAATTATAAACTGATTTGGAAAGGAGGTTTAGAAAATTTTGTTATTAAATATTATGGATGATTAGCTAGAATAGGACATAAGGATTCAGTGTTAATGGAGGATTTTAGAAATATTAAATGAAATGTCAGTATGTGGTTATATATTAAATCTTGGTATATTTTATGATGAAGGGCGTTTAAACAATTATAGTCAAATGAAAATGGAGGTATGATGATGGTAATATGTATAAATATCTGAGTTAAATACTTGAGTTAATATGAATTATGTTTGTTGACTGTGGAAGAGATGCACGAAAGTCTTTCTGTAACCAACTGATACACTCTCTACAGTATGTAAAGAAATATGTGTTGTGTTTGTTTTGAAAATTTAAAAAAAATATTTAAAAAATGTTTCTCTGGCAATGCAATTACAGGCCCCAACAACAGAGTCCTTCTCTCTTGCAGCTGTGTGCTCTCACTATCTTGCTTAATAATTATAAATTAGCATTTCTTGCCTTCATGGGCAGAAAGTGTGGGCTAGTGAGAAGGCTGTTCTTTTGCCAGCCTGGGAAAGTGGAAAGGATCAAGTCAGTTCAAAAAATAATCAAGTGAGGAAAAAGAGAGGCTGTCTACAGCCTTGTGTGTGTCTGTATATATATAGAGAGAGGGGGGGGGGAGGTCATGCTACAAGACAGGAAGTGTCTTTCAATGACAGGATGAGTAAGAAAACTGGGTGAGAGGGGGAAACATTCAGTGTTTGAAGCTCTCCTTTCCCAGGGCGATTTTCAGACTAAAAAAAGATCAGAGTTATAGATTATTTATTCACACACTTTTACCCACCATCTATTTTTTAAATGACTGAGAACAGTAACATGCTAAAAAGCAAGTTCAAGTTGATCTTTAGCTAGGATTCCTCCCTACTCTAATATTTCTCAACCTGGGCAACTTTAAGAAGTGCACACTTCATCCAGAGCTGAGCTGCTGCCAATTCGGAGCCGTTCGGGCAAACCAGTAGATCTGAGCAGTGGCTGGCCCCACCCATCTGCCCCGGTGCTATCACATTCTCTATTAATTGCTGTGTTTTGGAAGCTGCACACATGCGCGCTCACATTTTCGGTTCTGGGTGAACCAGTTGTTACCTTATCTAACACTTATGGTGGGATTCAAATTTTTTTACTACCAGATATGTAGGCGTAGCTTGGTGGGCGTGGTGTGGCTTGGTGGGTGTGGCAGGAGAAGGATACTGTAAAATCTCCATTCCCACTCCACTCAAGAGGAAGGATACTGCAATATCCCCATTTCCTCCTGTTCAGCTGGGACTCGGGAGGCAGAGAATAGATGGGGTGGGGCCAGTCAGAGGTGGTATTTATCGGTTCTCCAAGCTACTCAAAATTTCCACTACTGGTCCTCCAGAACTGGTCAGAACCTGCTGAATACCACTTCTGTCTATCGCCCACCTCTGACTTCATCTCCCAGAATTCCCCAGCCAGCATGGCTGGCTGGGGAATTCTGGGAATTGAAGCACATCTCTTCAAGTTGTGGAGATTGAGAAACACTGCTCTAGTCTGTTGCATTCTTCTTGCCTGAATCTGGTGCTGTTGATAAGCTCTGAACAAATTCTGATCTGGTATCTAACAAGGAGGGAGAATTACCTGCTAAAACTGACAGGTGTTTAAACAGTTGGGAATTGATTTAGCCTTTGAATACAGAAAAGTTTGCGAATTCACATTTTGGGGGATGCAGTGAACAACTGCTGCTTTTCTAAAAATGTTTCATATCTACATATGTTTATTTCTTCTTTCCAACTGTATTATTGACACTTCTTTAGTTACGTTCGCTGGCTTTGTATTATTTTTGCCAAATCTTCTAATGGTTCATCAATCACTACTGTAACTTAGTTCATCTACCTTACTGGTTCCTGTTTTTCCTTCCACCTTTCCCAAACTTCTCAAGAGGGCTTTTACAGACTTCATGTAATCTGTCCAAAAATTTGACAATTTGAGCCCAGTTATTTGTGGCTTGAATGAAAACTGTAGATTGATTTGATTGATAGTCATTTTGTTTGTTTTCTTGGCTGTTTCATGGTATTCTCATATCTTCTTCAATGCCAAAATTCAAACACATTGATGTTCTGCTCTTTCAAAGTCCAACTTTATGTTCCGTAAAGTATACAGGGGAAACAATCGCCTACACATTTCTGAATTTTGTAGCTATAGACACAAGCAGATAATGTGACAATCCAAAGCTTATGCTTCCCATTATCATAGAGCTGTGATGTCAAACCTATGACATGCGTGTCACAGGTAGCTGTCGTCCCAGATCAGCTCTACCACAACTTGTGTGCATGTCTCCCACCATCCGTCTGGTTTTTAGGTCTCTGCCACGCATGCACAGGGGGATGGGGCGCATGTGCGGAGGTTGTGTGTGCATGCACAGAGAGTGGTTGTGCATCCATGTGCAGAGGTCGTGCACAGATATGCAGGGGTGCGACACATGGGAGGTCACATATGCATGCACGGGAGCAAGGTGCATGGGGACGCACATGTTTTGCATTATAGGTTTGCGCGCGCTTTTAGCTCACAGCGACAAAAATGTTACCCATCGCTGTCATAGAGTATCAGCAAATGGATAATCTTCTTTATGCTTGACAGAATTTGAATAAAAGTAAATCCTTTGTAGTAATTTGGCTGGTTTTCAAACATGTATGTGACAAAGACTGTTTGGCAGTTTTACTTTTCATGATTTTATACCTGGGAGCACAACTTACAGTTCCCATACTCTTTTGTGCTTCCCAAAACAATCTCTTTTGATGGTGCCAACAGGTTTGAGATAGAAAAGCCATTCAAGTAGACTACTCCTTAAGATTAAGAATCGTCCATCCCCAAATCCATAAGAGGGGGAAAAATGATATCTCAACCGCAAAGATTTGTCCTGCCTACTTCCTGCCTCCCTTCCAAAATATTCTATTTTTGCCCTGCCTGTCTCCGCCCCTCTTCCTCTCTGGCAAAGTTGCCTATCCCGAGATGAAGGGATGATGAATTCTTCAGAAGGATGACTGGTACTTTTTATATTTCTTGGCTGGACTAAGTGAAATCTGCAGACATGCTTGTCTGTCTGAGTAGATCGAGTCTGCCAACTTTCAGATGAATGGCTCCAGTCCATTGTGAGCATGAGTCACTTGGAAAGTTTGTGAATTTTCAAAAAATTTAATTCATTTCCCAAATGCTTTTTTTTTTAAATACTGTTAGAAAACTGTCGTTCAAACCTGAAATAACCTAAGAAGCTAGTAAAACTACAGAGCAGATGCAACATTTGGCTGGAGGGAGAGCATTTACATTTGCATTTTAGAAGGGGATGAAAATACCGTATTTTTTGGAGTGTAAGTTTAGTTTAGTTTAGTTTAGCTTTATTGGTTTTGTATGCCGCCCACTCCCAGAGGACTCCGGGCGGCTTACAATAAGAAGGGGAGGGGGATAAATAAGACAAAACAACAATTTAAAATACAACAACATACACAATTAAAGTGGGGCTGGATACTTCAACAGCCCCAGACCTGCCGGAGCAGCCAAAACTTAGTAGCTTTACGAAAGGCCAGGAGGGTAGTAAGGGTCCATATCTCAACAGGGAGGTCGTTCCAGAGAGCTGGAGCTGCAACAGAGAAGGCCCTCCCTCGGGGGGTCGCCAGCCGGCATTGGCTGGCGGATGGAATCCGGAGAAGGCCAAGTCTGTGCGATCGAATCGGTCTTTGGGAGGTAACTGGCAGGAGGCGGTCTCTCAGGTAACCAGGTCCGATGCCATGCAGGGCTTTAAAAGTAATGACTAGCACCTTGAAGCGTGTCTGGAGACCAATGGGCAGCCAGTGCAGCTTGCAGAGGATAGGTGTAACGTGGGTGTACCTAGGTGCACCCACAATCGCTCGCACGGCTGCATCCTGTACTAATTGAAGTCTTCGAACACTCTTCAAGGGCAGCCCCATGTAGAGCTCGTTACAGTAATCCAGTCTTGAGGTGACGAGGGCATGAGTGACTATCCGAAGGGCCTCCCGGTCCAGGTAGGGTCGCAATTGGTGCACCAGGCGAACCTGGGCAAAGGTCCCCCTGGTCACAGCCCACAAGTGTTGTTCTAACGTCAGCTGTGGATCCAGAAGGACTCCCAAATTGCAAACCCTCTCTGAGGGGCGTATGATTTCACCCCCCAGGCTAAGGGATGGAATAGCTGGACCATTTTTGGGAGGGAGCATCAATAGCCACTCGGTCTTGTCGGGATTCAGTGCAAGCTTGTTCGTTCCCATCCAGACCCTAACAGCCTCCAGGCACTGGCACATCACTTCTACTGTTTCACTGAGTTGGCACAGGGCGGACAGATACAGTTGCGTGTCGTCCGCATATTGGTGGTATTTAATCTCGTGCCGTCGTATGATCTCACCCAGGGGCTTCATGTAGATGTTAAATAGGAGGGGGGACAGGACCGAACCCTGCTGCACCCCATAATTGAGGGGCCTAGGGGTCGACCTCTGCCCTCCGACCAACACCGACTGCGGCCTGTCCGAGAGGTAGGAGGAGAACCACCGTAGGACGGTGCCTCCCACTCCCACCTCCCGTAACCATCTTTATAAGACACACCTTTTCCCCCCCCAAAAGAGAGTGAAAATCTGGGTGCGTCTTATACACTGAATACAGCATTTTTGGCCTCCCAAAACCCAACCCCCTTCACAAAAATGGACATGTAGAGGGTTTAGGAGGCCTGCAAAGTGCTCCTGGGCGCTGGGGAGGGCAAAAACAAGTTAAAAATGGGATGGTTCTTGCTCGTTTTTGCCCCCTCCCCCCAGATCCCAGGAGCACTTTGCAGGCCTCTCAAACTCTCTGCATGCCCCGTTTTTCACAAAGAATGAGGCATGCAAAGGGTTTGGGAGGTCTGCCAAGCGCAGAAACTTTTTTTTAAAATTTACCTCTTCAAAATCTCGGTGCGTCTTATACTCTGAAAAATATGGTATTTCACTTTTTTGGCTATTTGAATGATACATGTGTTCACATCAGACCTAAAAGCTTCACAAAAACCACATATCTTGTTCTGAAAAATATGTCATTACATGACTGAGAGGAGTAGGGTACAGTGCTGTGCTTGTTAAATAAATAATATAACATCTGGGTTTTTTAAAAGTCAAAGCCGAAAAAAAACCCCTAAGGCAATGACTGAATTAGAATGAACCAATAATCTGATTTGCTCTACTTTACGCTCGGTGAGTCCTCATTCAAATATGATCTCTAATGGCCTAACGTTCGATAGTGCTTTATATGCTTCATAATATAGATAGTCCTCGATTTATGACCACAGTTGAGCTCAACATTTCCACTGCTAACCAAGGTAGTTTTTAAGTGAGTTTTGCCCCATTTTACAATTTTTTTTGCCAGTTATTAAGTGAATCACTGCAGTTGTTAAATGGATCGTGTGGTCATTAAGTAAATCTGGCTTCCCCCATTGACTTTTTGTTGGAAGCCAACTGGGAAGGTTATAACTGGTGATCATACGATCCCAGGACAGTCCAACTGTCATAAGTACATGCCAGTTGCCAAGTGCCTGAATTTGACACCTGTGATATAGATGGAAAGGAATCAGAAATTCACTGGATTCTACTTGTGAAAGCTAGTAATTGAACTGAGTCTATTCTTGGTTTTCAGATTGTGAATCAATGATATAAACAGTAGTACCAAGGATTAACATACCTGCATGGCCCAGCGATTGGAATCACAATTACTAAACCATGTCTTATCAAATTAGCTGGGTTCTCATAATATGCTAAGCCAGGGGTGTCAAACTCCGGCCCATGGGATGCTTAGATCTGGCCCACGGCACCACCTTGAAAACAGTGAGGAACTGGCCCATGGTGCCTCTTTGTGGCCTTCCCTAGTTCCGTCTTTGCTGGAAGAGCGCTTGGGTCACCACAGGCGCCCCAGACTCAAGTGATGTCAAGCTGACCATGCCCACCCAGGCCATACCCACCCCGTCCCCCAAGGGTCAAACACAACCCTGATGCAGCCCTCAAAGAAATCAAGTTTGACATCCATGTGCTAAGCCAAAAATGAACAGGCTGCATTACACATCCAACCAATGCATGCTGCTATGCTGGGGATCTCCTTAGTCCAATTATCTCTTCCTAACTTCATACCCTTTTAATCTGGAAATACCCACTGATTTGAGTATCCATGGTGATCAAGTCCACTGGCTTCTTCATAAAAGCAATCTTTAAGGATCGAGATAAAACTGTGCCTTCTCTGTTCCATGAGTATGCAATTGCATCATATAAAAACGGGTCCCAGTTTCAGACTGAGCATCCGAAGAATATTTTTATACTGCGTATTAAAAAGAAAGTTTTAAGCAAGAGATTTTGAAACGACAAGGTAAATGTGCAATTTTGCAGCAAGAAAACAGGAGAATGGAACATTCAGAGCCCAAAGACAGGACCTCTGAATTTCTTTCTCTTACAATATACTACAGAATAAATAAACAATAATAGCAGTAGACTTATATACCGCTTCATAGGGCTTTCAGCCCTCTCTAAGCGGTTTACAGAGAGTCAGCATATTGCCCCCAACAATCTGGGTCCTCATTTTACCCACCTCGGAAGGATGGAAGGCTGAGTCAACCCTGAGCCGGTGAGATTTGAACCGCTGAACTGCTGATCTAGCAGTAGCCTGCAGTGCTGCATTTAACCACTGCGCCACCTTGGCTCTTACTTATAAAATAAATCGTGCTAAATAAGGCAATGTTGTATATACAAGATTACATGTTTAATTTGTGAAGTTCAAATTTTTCTTGCACCAGAACTGGGTTGCTAAATAAGAAAAAATGAACCTGCGGGCACACACACACACATAATCTCAAACATTATAATGTTGATATGAAGACCCAGGCTTCCTTAAAAAGCAAGAAGCAGAATCTTGATCCCGGCAAAACCCTTTTTATTTACACAACTGTGAATTCCTTTCATTCACAGTCAGCAAGGCTTAGCAAGCAGTCTTTCAGAGGAATGTTTATCAACATGAACCTTATCTCGTTTGGCAAGCTGCCAAATAACTAGTTTCAAAACACAGAGCAAGGCAAAACTTGGCATACAGTCTCTTATGGTCACAAACAGAACTTTCTACTCTTGAAACAACCAAATGAACACTCCTCATTTGCTCCTTTTTTATTTCCTATTGGGCGGGGGCAATCACTTCCAAGGTATGGCTTTACTCCTAAGTCGACCCTGCTTTCTTAATTGTTCTTGTCTTCTGGCAGCTCTGCACATACACACACTGGGAACAGGCTCCAGCTGTTCCTCTGTCTCACTGCTCCCTCCCTCCTGCAGAGCCCTCGTCTGAGCTTTCTTCAGCCCCCAGGACTGCCCATGTTCCTACCCATCCTCCTTTCTGTCTGACTCTGCTGCCAGCTCTGCTTGCCACCAGCGGGCAACAACAGTCATCCAGGTCATGGTTGTCCCAAAGGTGCTTTTTCAAAAGGCAACTGGACTTCCTTTGTTTTTCCTTGAAAACGTTTCGCTTCTCGTCCAAGAAGCTTCTTCAGTTTTGACTGAAGAAGTCAAAAGAAGTGAAGAAGAAGCGAAAGAGAAACAAAGAAAGTCCAGTTGTCTTTTGAAAAAAAGACACATTTGAAACAATGGACAAGAAACTGCTCTACCCTGTAACCCATTCTACTCTAGCATTTCATACTGAAAGGACCCTGGATTTTCCAGAGTCCATTTCTTTTTTTAAAAAATATATATACATTTTTTCCAGTATTGTACAAAAGTGCTTAGTCAACAGTGAACAGTATATTGTCTGAGTTCATTCAGTTTTACAAAGTAATAATAGTCATATTGGTAACAATAGTAATAATAATCATACTAGTGATAATATGTGCTTATGTGTAATAATCATCTTTCATCATTTACTTTTACATAACATTAATCTTTTATCTTCTAATTTCTACCTCTTTTATCTAGCCACTGATAAAATAAGTCCCATGTTGTAAAATATTCTGTTTCTTCCTTATCTTTTATATTTAATGTTAGTCTATCCATCGCACAATCTAATATTTTTCTAACTATATTTTCATCTGCAGTGGTATCTTCTTTTTTCCAATATTGTGCAAATACAATTCTCGCTGCTGTCAGTACATGTAGTATTAGATATATATTCCCTTTTTTTATAAATTTCAAGTATTATACCTAGTAAAAATATTTCTGGCTTTAAGTCAGTGTGTTGCTTTATCATTTTTTCTAACCAGGTATGTATTTTCGTCCAAATTCTTTTTGCCATTGGATGTGGATTTTCCCAAATCCATTTCAATAGACCTTTCTGAAAGAAATCCATGCTCCATTGCATTGAGGCAATTAAGACACAGGCACAAAGCAAGAATGTATACATTAAAATCTAGAGCTTTCCCTGCATATGTTATGCATTTTATTTTTATTTCCCCCAAATAGTTCCCACTGTAACTCTAAAGAGTTGAATAAAAACCCTTAATGTTAAAGCTTCTAAAATTAAAATTACTGCTTACCCCTAAATCAGGGGTGTCAAACTCGATTTCATTGAGGGCCGCATCATGGTTGTGTTTGACCTCGGGTGTGTGTGTGTAGCCACGGTGGGCGTGGTCAGCTCAACATCACTCGTGTTGGCGCCTGTTGTGACCTGAGCAATCTGCCAGCGAAAACAGGCTCCCAAGCTCTGTTTTCAGCTGCGACGGCTTCCTGCAACCGTCTACCAGTGAAAACAGAGCTCGGGAAGGCTGCACATGCGGCTGGTCCTTCACTGTTTCCAGGCCAGCCCTGCAGGCTAGATCTAAGTGCCTCGTGGGCCTGAATCCAGGCCCCGGGCCTTGAGTTTGACACCCCTGCTCTAAATGATGCACACAAATAGAGTGTCATTTTTTTAACCACCACTGTTCTGCAAAGAGAAAAGAGGGGATTCTATTTGTTCTTACTGAAATCAAAAGTCACCATGAAAATTCAAGTGCGACATGAATACTCCCGGGGATGCTTGTGAAGAATTGGATATATCTGTGTATCAGTCTTATCAGGCTTGGTAAACCGGAGCGCAGATTTTCAAGATCAAATATTCATTCCTCCTTCGTCTCAGTAGAAGAGCCATCGACTTGCGGATATCTATACTATAAATTTTTCTTCTGGAGAAAGCTGAGTTGGTTATTTCTGAATAGAGGGTTAAGCAATAGGAAAAGCAAGGTTTTAAAAATCAATAGCAATAAAGAAATGTTATGCTTTAGAAATCTGAATCAATTAAGACTAACTAATAACCCAGCGCTGCCCAGGTATTTATTTATCCCAACCCTCCTTCCATGAATGTCGCTGCAATTTCTAATGTTGGATTTTTCCTCTTACCAGAGGGAGCCCTCTCGTGGAGTACTGTGAAGCCGTTACCATGGCAACTCCAGAGCACTGTACAGTAGAAGCCATTTTAAGGCAGTATGGTAGAAGCCGTTTTAAGGCACAACAGGCTCTTAACAGAAAACACACCCTGAGGGGTGTTAGGAGTGTCTTACCCCCCACAGTATTTGTTTCCAGAGATTAAGTAATCTGTGTACCAAGTTTGATTGAAATTGCTCGAGGTGTTCCAGAGTTATGCTAGAACACACACACACACACACACACACACACACACCCAAATAGATTACATTCTTTGTTATAGAGAAGATGTGATTGTCTTACTCTCCAAAGCACCAGAGGGCAGGACAAGAAGTAATGGGTGGAAGCTTGTTAAAAGAGATCCAACCTAGAAGTAAGGAGTTTTCTGGCAGTAAGAATAATCAGTGAAATAGTTTGCCTTCTTGGGGTTGTGATGCTCCCATCGCTGGAGGTTTGCAAAAATAAAATGGGCAACCATTTGACTGGGATGGTATAAGACTCATGCCTTGAATAGGGGTTGGCCTACAAGACCTCCAAGGTCCCTTCCACCCCTAGAATCTTGCTCTATGTTCTAAGATCAGCAGATGTCCTCTATAATAGTGAATGCTGTGGGTAAACTCTTGACATTTTCTTTTTATTTGGATCACAGGAAGTCAAACTCTGGGCCATGTTTGTTTACTGTCTACCAGCTGGGTTGCGCATTCCTACAATGCATTTATTCAGCTCAGATGAACGCCTAGTAAGTCAGCTGTTTAAGGTGCTAAGCCTGATTACTGTTAACCTTGGTGAGGTTACCTGAAGTTTCACATGCTGGGCGAACTAACGGATTTGATTAGTTTATGATCTATTCTAGGGTGAAATTGGAAAGTCGGGCTGCTTCAATAATGAAGTTTAGTGTGCTGTGCAAACCCAGTTTTAAGTTTTCCTAAAACCCTTACGCCCTCTTTGATAAGTCTTTGGGTGGCCTAAATATATTGACAAAGTGCTAATGAAGCAGCTGCAAGCTTCAAAGTTATACAGATGATAACTCAGAGGTGTCAAACTCACAATGACACATTGTCGTCATGTGACGTACCACAACTTCCCCCCCCTTTCACTAAGCCGGGGGTGGGATAGGCCAGCGCGTGATGCATCTGGGCTGCGGGCCACGAGTTTGACACCTCTGTGATAACTAAACCGAAGTAAGAAATATGATCAGACTTTGGAAATTTCTAGATTTCGATTTACTGGAGAAAAAAATTGACTAATTCAGGTAAACATGGCATTGATATCCATTAGTTACACAAAGGTGGTATTAGCTCATCATAGGTGGCGCAGTGGTTAGGGTGCAGTACTGCAGGCCACTTTAGCTGACTGTGATCTGCTGTTCAGCGGTTCAAATCTCACCGGCTCAAGTTCGACTCAGCCTTCCATCCTTCCGAGGTGGGTGAAATGAGGACCCAGACTGTGGGGGCAATTTGCTGATTCAATTTGCTAAAAAAAAAAAATTGTAAACCGCTTAGAGAGGACTGAAAGCCCTATGAAGCGGTATATAAGTCTAATAAACAAACAAACAAATAAATAAATAAATAGGCTCTATTAAGGAAAAACTGATATTGCCCTCTGCTTTCCTATGTAACACAAGTAGCTAGTGTAACAAAACATGTTTTACAGTATTCCAAAACAAAATGTGGCACACTTGTTTCTTGGATAAAATAATTTTAGCAGACGGGGGGGAAAAACCTCTGTAAATTTTGTTATCAATATTCAGCTTAGGAGTTGAGATGCTGTGGACACATGGACTCAATCTTAACAAAGGCCCTACTTTTAATCTATTTTATTAGTCAGCACTCTACTATCACTTTACCTCAACATTTTTTAATGATGTTGTGAAGACTTGCGAAGATAGTTTGAGGGGTTTCCAAACCTTTTCAGGTCTTTTTATTAAAAGGGGGAAAACCTGTAATCCCTGAGCAAGAGGGGTTTCTGAATGTCTCTCTCCCTCAAATTCTTATGAAATTTAAAAAATTAGAACACAGAACAAGGAGGAATAGGGCGAGAAGGGACCTTGGAGGTGTTTAGTCCAAATCTCTGCTCAAGGCAGGAGATCCTATACCAGTGATAGCTAACCTTTTCCAGATGGAGTGCCCAAAGAGAGAGAGAATGCGCACACACACACACACCCAAACCCCCCAAATGCAATGACTTGTCTTCAGGTTTCTCCATCACTGGAGGCTTCTAAGACAGCCATCTGAAATGGTATAGACCAGAGGTGTCAAACTTGATTTCATTGAGGGCCGCATCAGGGTTGTGTTTGACCTCAGGGGCTGGGGTGGGCATGGCCAGTTTGACGTCACTTGTGTCGGGGGCATCTGTGGTGGTCCGAGCACTCTGCCAGCAAAAATGTACTCCTTTGAGCTTCATTTTAATCTGCAACTGCCTCTTGCCATCCTCTGCCAGTGAAAACAGAGCTCGTCCGTCGTAGATGACAATGGAGCCTGGGAGGGCCGCACACGGCCCTCCTGAGCTCCGTTTTTGGTGGCAGAGGCGCTGTGGGCCGGTCCTTTGCTGTTTCTAGGGCAGCCCCATGGGCCAAATCTAAGCACCCTAGGGGCCATATCTGCCCCCCTGGGCCTTGAGTTTCTGTTATTCTGGTTGTCCTATGATGAGATTGGTTTTATCTTTCCCAACTTTCAGTTTCATTACTAGGCCTACATTTTGATTTCCATCTCTCTATGGAATCCAACCAATCAAATTATGAATGCAACGAGAGAATTAAGCGATTCCTCTAATAAAAGGTGGGGTTTTGGTTGTTGTTGTTTTTTGCCCCTGATTCAACAGCATTTCTAAACACCCCTATGCCTCATGCTAGCCAAGCAGCATGCAACACAGTTGTGGATTGCAGGTAGGAATAAAAACAAATTTGAAAGAATTCCTGGGTTGACAAAAAAGGATAGATAGATATAAATTTCCAGGGGACTCATTAACTCAGACAATATATATTTAAAATCAACTTTAGAAATTGGGTTACGGTCAGTCCCAGAGCTGGGGATATCAATGGGAAACATGATTTCTCTCTGCTTTCTTTCTGATCATCAGAAATGATTGGGGAATATATTGCTCAGCTGTGAATAAGCCTGATCACAGACTTTTATCATCAAATACTCGATAGACACCTGACTTTTGTTCCTTTGCTTTCCTTTCCCTTACATAAAATAAAAAAAACTTTTAAAACATCTTCCCCACTGCGCCTTCTTTTCATGCTTTGACAAAAAATAGTATTCCCAGGATATTCTGGTTTCAAATACTGAATTGAAAAAAAATCTATATATATAAAAGTAAAATACCACTCATGCATCGTCAAGAAATCTCCAGAATTGTAAAGCCTACAAACTTGATATTTAGCAAGTATGTTCCTCTTGGCTTCTAGGTGCTTGCTAAGAAAGGATTTTTTGAAATGACCATCAGAACATTAGCATTTCTTATATTATTATTAACATGCTCTGATGCTAAGGAGTTAGACATTCTACTCCCCCTCCCCACCTGAAAAGAATTCTGTTTCAACTGCCACTTGGGCGTGGGAATGGCCAACGCATGACTCATGCGGCCTGCGAGTTTAGACATTCTACTCCCCCTCCCCACCTGAAAAATGCTCTGATGCTAAGGAGTTAGACTGAAGGAGAGAAGGGGATAAGATGGGAGAGGCTTCTGTGGGGCAAGCCTGAGGGAGAGAAGGGGAGAGGAGAGGCCGATTGTAACTACTCATTAATTTTCAAGCTGTAAGTGTCGATTTATCAAGCCCGATCACATAGTTTCATAGTGGAGCACGGGTATCCAGATAGTAATTTTAATAAAATAAATTCCTTCTCTTCTGTCCAGTAAAAAAAAAAAAAATGTGTTTGCAGATTGCTCTTTTGGTTGAAGCAGTGAAGGGGAGAGAGTGAAGGTGCCAGTCTTTTCCCACCCCTCTGCTAAAAGCCCAGAGAAATCGCTGAATGGGGCGCCTGTTCATTCAAACTATTTGCAATCTGCATTTGCTACTTTTTTAACCCCTTAGAGGCATGTGCTCCCCCCCCCCCCGGGTGTTCCACCAGCCCTCAGGAGGCAAAGATCAGAAAAACATCTTTCATGTAAATCAATTCTTTTGTCGTGATGAATACCCCAGAAAGCATCTGGCTGAACATCTATTTCCAGGAGTCCATTTGTCCATTTGCAATCTACATATCTACTCAGGATAATTTTTCCTCGTAAGATTTATAAACCTGTTTTCAACATCCTAAATAAATTTTCCTAATTTGTAATTGGTAGGGGCAACTAGTCTTAACACTGTGTCAGAATAATGGCTTACAGAGTTTTTCCCTTGATGCTAAAAGTAGGATGAGGTAAAGTTAAGGTAAAAGTTCCTCTGCACATGCCTGCTAGTTGTTCCCAACTCTAGGGGGCGATGCTCATCCCCATTTCAAAGCCAAAGAGGCATCGCTGTCTGTAGACGTCTCTGTGGTCATGTGGCTGCATGACTAAACACCAAAGGTACACGGAACGGTGTTACCTTCCCACCAAAGTGGTCCTTTAATTTTCTACTCGCATTTTTTTTTACATGCTTTCGAACTGCTAGGTTGGCAGAAGCTGGGGCAAGTGATGGGAGCTCACTCCGTTATGCAAATCTAGGGATTCAAACTGCTGAATTGCTGACCTGCTGATCGACAAGCTCAGCGTCTTAGCCATGAGCCACCGTGTCCCTTTGACAAAGTAGGATAAAATACCACAATTTAGACATGTACGACACCCCATTCTGCTGAGGGATGAATGAGGGATTTATGTTGGGTAATGCTTCAGAATACTAACAGGAATATTCGCAGAAGTCCTCACATGCTCTTACAGAAGGAGGTCCCATGTGTCTTTTTTCTCCAGCCCAGTCTTAGGTTGCAGCAATCAACAATGTCAACAGAAGTCAAAGCTTCCAATCATAGTGGCGAAAGTCCAAACTGCAAAACTAGGGATGAAGCGTATTCAAACTTCAGTCAGTCCTGTAGAGGAAGCCTGTCAAGGAGCTTGGCTGGAACCTTCATCCTTTGGTCACCCATTGCAGGATTCCAATGAAGACAGAATTGCACAACACGCATTATGGGGAAAAATTGGAATGAAGAATGATGCAATCCGTGGATGATTTTGAGTGTGTCCTCTGTTCCATGGCCAGCCCCACAGTCTGGACCATAACACTTTGTCTCCTATTCAAAAACAAAGCTGCAAGTTGCCAATAGGTTTTATTTGCTAACAGGGTGAATTTGATTTAAATCAAGTCGATTTAAATCATGATTTAAATCATGAATTAAATGACTAGAAAAAAAGGCTTGATTTAAATAAACTCAGTTTAAATCATAATTTTTAAAGAAAACTACCATGTTTCCCTGAAAATAAGACAGGGTATTTGCAATATTTTCGGGGAGGCCTTATTTTAGCGCATCCTCTCAAAAGCCTGATTGGGCTTATTATAGCAATAGCAATAGCAGTTAGACTTATATACCGCTTCATAGGGCTTTCAGCCCTCTCTAAGCGGTTTACAGAGTCAGCATATTGCCCCCAACAACAATCTGGGTCCTCATTTTACCCACCTCGGAAGGATGGAAGGCTGAGTCAACCCTGAGCCGGTGAGATTTGAACAGCCGAACTGCAGAACTGCAGTCAGCTGAAGTAGCCTGCAGTGCTGCATTTAACCACTGCGCCACCTCGGCTCCTTAGGCTCCCTATTATCTGGGAGGTCTTATTTTCAGGGAAACAGGGTAACTTTAAGTAGATTTTTACTCCAAAAGCATCTTATTAAAATAAATTTAATAACAAATTCTAAAAAATCTGATTTAAATTTAAAAAATCTGATTTAAATTTTTATCTACCCTGCTTGCTAACCAAACATTAAAAGAAAACCTAAGGCAGGTCCAGCTTACTGCTTCTCTTTTACCATTTATTTCTATGCCATCTTTTATATATATAATTCAAGGAGATGAACATCCCTAACACTCTTTCCTCCTTTTGACCTACACTTCCCGACTCATTCAATGAGATGGGAAGGTATATTTCCAAAGCTTGCCTCAACGTTCCTCAATGTCTGCCAGATCTGGGCTGCAAAATTCCAGAGGGCAAGAGATGCAGAGAACTCTAACCCAGAAACATTTAATGTTCTCATCTAGTGGTCATCTGCAATTCTGCAGACCACATCAAGCTGTTTACCACATATTGCATCACGGCGACTCTCCTTAATTTCTGCATGGGATGACAGACCGTTATAAAAAGTCTTATGCTGAGTTTAAACTCATCAAAAGAACCCTGAAACCCAGGCTATCAAGTTTGAATGAATATGTTGTATATTGAATAGATGAACAGATCTGCAGTTGAATGGACAGGAACAGTTTGAAAAGAAAAGTAGAAATGATCTAGAGGGTTATTTGTTAAGATCCTAAAAAACACAGTTATAACTACTATTAAAGCAGACGTAAAGTGAGATTTGGACATTAAGTGTGAAACCTACTGGGTCAGGCTGGACAGCCTCTTAGAGCCCCTTTACTTCTATATTAAAGCCACATAGGCAGAGTTGCAAAAGAACAGGAAGCAAGTGCCTAACCACAAGATGTCAAAAGCCTATGTCAAAACCTATGTTAAAAGTCCAAGGTTCAATTAAAGTTCGTTAATGACACGTACCCCATAAACAAAAAGAGAAGTAAGACCCCATCTCCTTATAAGGCTTTCTCCTCAAGGTAACCACTAAGAAATGTGTTAAGTATTTCTGTGTTGCAATGCTTTTGAGAATGTATAAGAATGTGTGCTTCGATAATGAAGGTTGTTCAGAACTTGCAATGCTAAGCCATGGGCTAGCTTTCTGAACCTGGCTGCCAAATAAACTTTTCCTGTATCCTGAGAAGTCCAAAGCCTGTCATTTTCTGCAACACTATAGCCACCCTGCCTCAATAAATTGGTCATAAATAATCAATACATACTAAGATTTTCTTGGTAGGATCAACTCCTCTTTCTCCCAAAAGTAGGGGGATTACAACCTCATATATGCATGATTTCTCTTATGCAAACTTTGCTGTTCTCAATATATTACTTCTACAAAATAAAGTTTTTAAAAAATTGTTATTAGTTTTGTTAGTTTTTACACAAAGGTTTTGTTGTATTGATAATACCAGGGGTGGATTCAGCCAGTTCGGACTGGTTTGGATGAACTGGATGTTAATTTAACATCTGGTTCGCCGAACCAGTAGTTGCAAGGACTGGATGGCCCCATCCACCCTGCTCCTCCCCTCCCAGGAGTCTCCAAGCAGCCCGTTTTGGATGCTAGGTAAGTGCAGGGCTTGTGTGGAGGATCTGGGAGGGCAAAAAATGAGCCTCCGGAGGGCCTCCGGCCATTTTTCACCCTCCAGAGGCTCAAGGAAAGCCTCCAGAGCTGAGGGAGAGTGAAAACGCCCTCCCACCACCGTGGTGCAGAAGGCCAAGTAGGCCATGCCCACCATGACCATGCCCACCCAGCAACCGGGAAGAGAAGTGGTTGCTAACTTTTTTCAGTCCCACCCCTGGATAATGCCTCATGCAAAAATTAAATATAACTGTATTATGTTGTTGAATTGAATTCCCAGGGTTGATAATTTTTGGCTCTAGTTTAAACTCTAAAATGATGTTAGAAATTCTAGAGACATAGGAATATATAAAATAACTTAACAGCTATATCAGTATTACAATTGCACATTAAAACAAATTTGTGCAGCAGAATTCTTGTTCTCCATTCCCAGAAGAATTTTGCTAGATACATGCTAGAAGGAATTCATAACTACTTTAGGAGTCTGGGTCTACAATTACTCATTTTGAGGACGTACCATGAATGCAAATGATACCAGAAGCATTCTAACTCATCTCCAATTGTGTGGGTGGGTCTTATTTACAGATAATAGGCAGGGATTCAAGGACCCGTGTTATTTAATAAGTAATTTTCCTGAATTAACTAATGAAGGTGTTAGGAAAAATTCCAGTGTCTGTTATCAGAAGTGGTATTCAGCAGATTCTGACCAGTTTTGGAGAACTGGTAGTGGAAATTTTGAGTACTTCGGGAAAACTGGTAAATACTACCTCTGACTGGCCATGCCTCCAACTATTCTGTGCCTCCCGAGTCCCAGCTGATCAGGAGGAAATGGGGATTTTGCAGTAACCTTCCCCTGGAGTGGGGTGGGAATGGAGATTTTACAATATCCTTCCCCTACCATGCCACACCCAGAGAACCAGTAGTAAAAAAAATTGAATCCCACCACTGACCGTTATATATATAAATCACATGCTACCATATACTTAAGGAAATCAAGGATAAGATTCTTGCACTTTTGCAACAGGCTTTGAGATTTCCCTCTTTTGTGGTGGAAAATTTCTACATGGTCTCTTCTTAAATTATCAGATTAACTCAGTTTCAAGCAATTGACCTTGTCAGAACCAGCTCTCACCTGTGTTATTGCTGACTACATCCATGTATGTGGAAACATGACTGTTTCAAAGTTGGCATAACCACTGGGCACAAATGTTTTCAACCATTCTGTCACCCCCATTTATTTCTTTCCCATCTTTAAAGAGATGTACATTTTTATTGCATTATGCAATTTTGGAGAAAACCTAGGGGTTTTTTTAATGGTCATGAAATAATTCCACAGAAACAATTTAAGACTTTCCCACTTTCTCTTCCTTTTGCACATCAAAGTGTATATTGTGGAGAACTCAATTTTGAGGTTTACAAGAAGAAAAATGAGCATATAAAGCACCTAGCTTCAAAACAAGTAGGGGGAATCTGAAATGAAATAATGCAAGAGAGACTATTAGAAAGAGGCACATTCTCACTATCCTTTGTTTCCACCAGTCACCAAATTATGGTCTTATTTTTCGTTCTAGTGAATTCGTTTCAATTAAAAATCACTGTTAAAGGAAAATGCTTCATAAGGCCAAAGGTAACCATATGCTGTTGTCTTTCCCTCCAATAAAGACTAATTTTTTCACAATCTCAGGATATACATACATACACACACACATTAGAGTTGCTTTAAATGAAATCTGCTAGCAGTTTAAATTAGTATGCGGTTTTAGCTTTAATGAAGAATTTCTTTTTCAGAAGAGCATCATAAAAGCTTGTTGTAGAAATAAAATCCCACATGATGTAGTCCAAAGTTGAAAAATAAAGAAATTCTGTCTCTTAATTTTTAGGCCTACATATCCTTGGTGATTTCCAATCTTTCCATCAAATGTTTGGCTTTCCTAAAGTTCCATTATAACATTTATTTTTATTTTGTTTCTGTATGTCTCACTAGTTGTCTCCCACTTCTCTCTGGAATGTGGATGTTAGTTGTTTATAGACAACTGTACAATAGTCATCTCTTTTTTATACTCCATATATACTTTGATAAATTAATAGTGAAGGCAATAATTTAATGAAACTCTTTTTTGTATATCATTCTACATTCATCTGCAAAAAACCGATATATACTTTGGGGGTTTTTGCATATATTTTTTAAAATCTCAGTAAAAAGCAATTATGAATGAATGT
Organism: Thamnophis elegans; assembly: GCF_009769535.1. Taxonomy (NCBI): domain Eukaryota; kingdom Metazoa; phylum Chordata; class Lepidosauria; order Squamata; family Natricidae; genus Thamnophis; species Thamnophis elegans. The sequence continues at coordinate 13,364,645 of NC_045555.1, read as the reverse complement.
AGATAAGAATTGGAAACTTTTGAAGGACTGTAGAACAAAATGAACATTAACCCATTTCAGTACAGAGCTTACTGTTTTATAACTCTTACAGTTCCCTACTATTAGCAGAACTAGGAACCACCGTATGCACTTAGGAAAAGTAGCAAAATCATATAAAATAAGATAGAACATATCTTTTTTAACATATGTGCATATTGTAAGTTTATTGTAATCTTCATTTCTGATAAAGAATTGTGCCATAAGATTGATGCTATCTTCTATGATACACATTTTCTTTTCATTGTGCTTACATATGATCCTATTGAAGCTTCTAATGAGCACGAGATCTCAAATCACCTAAGAGCTATTCATCACTGAATTCACACAGCAGACCAGCCACGTTAAGGTAAGGAACAGACTCTGGAGACATAGTTCAGAGAAATCAGCAAAAACCTTCCACAAAATTATGCATCAGGAGCTTGGAAAAGAGATGCCCTAATTCACTAACTTGATATGCAAATTAAACGAGTCTTTTTAACACTAGACAAAATCTTACCATGCATTCTTCTTTTAATTGTTCTCTGCATCTACAGTTTTCTGCACACCAAAAGCTAGCATGTCAGGTAGAATAGTATTAAGAACACTTGATTAATTTTTAATGTTTAATATATTTTGATGCCTGGCAATAAAATTCCAGGTTTACGGATATGGGATACACATGAATCCTGGGTCAGTTTCTAATGCATATATAAAACAAGAATCACATGATTTTTGTACAAAGCTTGCTGACAAAATTGAATTTTTTTTTAAAAAAAAAAACATACTATTTCATGACCATTCCATTTCACAACAATTCCATTCCACAATTTTAGGTGATCTTTGAAGATGGTATATTGACTATAGTTATTTCCATGAAGCAGTTGGATGAACTTTGAGTAGTCACGTTTACAGCCCATGCTGCCCAAGGATATGCATTTGTGACATAGTTGGGAACTAACGAATGCACTTGTGAATGGATGGAAATTAACCAAGGAGAGAAGCAACCTAGAACTAAGACATTTCCTGACAGTGAGAACAATTAATCAGTGTAATGGCTTGCCTTCAGAAGTTGTAGTTACTTGAAGCTTTTTTAAAAAAAGAGACTGGACAGCCATTTGTCTGAAATAGTATATGGACTTCTGCTTAAGCAGGCAGCTGGACTAAAACATCTCCAAGGGTCCTTCCAATGCTGTTATTCTGTTCTGATAAGCTCCATATAGATGCATTCCATTTCTATGTGGAAATGTGTATTGTTTGGGGAGAGGAATAAGGTCATCCCATGGAAAGGCATTCTGCATATAAAAACCCACTAAATGCAATGAAGACTACATATGAGTAGCTCTGGGTAGTTTATATAGCAATTGTGTTAAGTGCAAAGCAAAATAATTGACTCCCTGCACTGTGTAGTCTTGAGAAACAAACTTCTGCTTCACCCAACCAGTTTTTTACAATCATCACCCCAATTTCCCAGACGTTTCCTAATTTAAAATATTTCATCTAATTTCAGAGCATCCTGGATTGGGAATACTTTGCATGGCACGTAACCTCACCCACTGCCCCAAACAAATCAACCTAAGTGTCCATCACTTCCATCATGTTTCAAGATTTGAACAATGGGCCCTATCCAACAAAATGAATTTCAATGTGGAGAAAAGCAAAGCTTTACATTTTGGCCGGAAAAATCAAAGGTATATGTACAGATTAGGCGAGACCTGGGTCAAAAACAATAACTGGGTAAGAGGGACCTTGAAGTCATAGTGAATGATCATTTGAATATGAGCCAGCAGTATGCAGCCGCCACCAAAAATGCTAATACAATCCTGGGTTGTATAAACAGAGGCACAGAATCAAGATCACATGAAGTATTAGTGCCGCTTTACAAAACCCTAGTAAGACCACACTTGGAACACTGCAACCGATGTTGGTCACCATACTACAAAAAAGATGCTGAGACTTTGGAACAAGTGCAGAGAAGAGCAACTAAGATTATCAAAAGTCTGGAGACTAAACCATATGAAGAACGTCTGCAGAAGGTTTGGGTCTTGCTAGTCTAAAGAAAAGAAGAATCAGGGATATGATAGCAGTATTCCAGTATTTGAGGAGCTGCCACAAAGAAGAGGGAGTCAAGCTATTCTCCAAAGCGCCAGAAGGCAGGACAAGAAGCAATGGTTGGAAGCTAACCAAAGAGAGAAGCAATCTGGGATTGAGAAACTTCCTAACAGTGAGAACAATTAACCAGTGGAATAGCTTGCCTTCAAAAAATCGTGGGTGCTCCATCACTGGAGGTTTTTAAGAAAAAAACTGGACAGTCCCTTGTCTGGAATGGTATTGGTTCTTCTGCTTGAGCAGGGGGCTGGACTAGAAAACCTCCAAGGTCCCTTCCAGCTCTATTCTCAGATGAAGAGCTGGGTCAAAAATAGCCCTGGTTTATTTCTCTCTTTAAGAAAACTAGAACAGAGATTGGTTGTCCATGATGATGTTGGACCTCACCCAATATTATTATTATTATAACGCATCTGCTTAAAAGGGAAAGATTTCGACTCTGGGGCGTTCATCTTCCTGCAAAACTTGGCGGGGGCTGCTTCTCCCATCCTTTCCCCCCTTTCCAAGGAAGGGAAGCGGGGGGGGGGGGCTTTATCAATGGCAGGATGCACCGGTGCGCCCCCCTCCCTCTCTTCCTCCCTACTCCAGAGAGCAAGCTAGAAACCCAACCCTAAAGCACAAAGCGATTCTCCCCCGCTCGCCACCAAGAAACAAAAGAGCGTGAAAGAGGCGAGAGGACCAGGGCGCATCCGGCTGCCAAAGCCCGCCCGGCGCTCCAAGAGGCGCTTCTCCAAGCCTTACCCGCTTGCCACGCCGCCTCCTTCCCGAGAAGGTCCCGCGTCGCTCCCTGGATGCCTTTCCTCCCCTCAACGGGGACGAGCGGGACCATCCGTTCCGGGCGCTTTCTGTCCACCGCCCTCCTCCTGCTTCCACCGACGGGCAGGCTCCCTTCCTTCCTCGCTCTTGCAGCCCGCTGGCAAGGCTGCCCCAAGTCGCCCCGGGGTACGGGAGGTCAGGCGTGAGGCGGTTCCCTCGGCGGGGAGAGAGAGAAAGAGAGAGCGCCGAGCCCTCCTCCTCCTCTTGGCTGCCCCTAAAAAGACGCCCCCCTGTCCTTCCCCGAAGCCTTTCCCGCGGCGCCTCGACGGAGCCCCGCAGCGGGGCAAAGCGCTTGCCAAGCCGGCTTGGCGCGCAGGGAAAAAAGAGGCTGCCTCGGGCTGGGAGAGTTGGCAAAGTGCTGGCAAAGTGAGTTGCCGCCGCCGCCTTCTCCTCCTCCTCCTTTCCCGGCTCTCGCCGTCCCCCCTTTCCCTCTCTCTCTCTCTCTCTCCCTGGCTGATGTAGACGAAGGCGGGGGGAGAGAGAGCGAGCCGAGCCCCACCCCGCCACTTCGCCTGCTCTCGCTTCTCCTCCTCCTCCATCTCCAGGGAGCAGCTAACAAGGGCCCTTCTGTTGCCTTTTGTCCGAGGCGCTCGCGGGCCCAAGCGCGCCCCTTGCCTCCCGAGCGCTTGCGCGCCGGGCGCTGCGCTGAGGGGGGTTGCTTGGGGGGGGGGGGCTTCCCGGCTGCCTTGAAGGGCTTCTTTCGGCGGGGCGAGGGAGGAAAAGGCCGCCTCTTGCTTGCACGCCGCCCTTGGGAATTCCGCGGGAAGGGCGGCGGCCGAAGCCGGGTGGGGTGTGGAAGAGTTTTGGGATAGGGGCTCGGCTAAGGCGCCGCTGGGCTCGGGGTCTCCGCCTGGTGCCCTCGCTTGTACGGTGTTCCTCTTTTGGTGGCCCATCTTTTCAATCAATCAATCAATCAATCAATCAGTCAATGAGAATATAGTTGGAAGGTACCTTGGAGGTCTTCTAGCCCAACCCCCTGCTCAAGCAGAAGACCCTATACCATTTCAGATAGGTAGTTGTCCAGTCTTTTCTTTAAAAAAACCTCCAGTGATGAATTCATTTCAGAAAGAACAAATTTGTACATTATATAGGGCAGTGATGGCGAACCTATGACACGCGTGTCAGTGCTGACACGCGTAGCCATTTGGGGTGACACGCACAGGATTTCATGCGATTCATCCTCGGCTCCTGCACGGCCGCCGAGGATGAAAGAATCTGTGCTGGAGGAACGGGGGGGGGGGGGGGGGGGGACGTGTGATCTCCCCCGCCCACACTCACTTACTGTATCGCCGCCGCCCCTTTCTGAGCGCAGGGGCTGCTGGTAAGGCGTGCGTGCCGTGCGCACACACGTCATCAGCGTGGCGAGGGAGGACCCGCAGGAGAGGAGCGTGGGAACAGTGCGCGCCTCTCTCCAGTCAGGCCGGCACAGAGAGTCTACTCCTGGGACTGTCGGTTACGACCACACCACAGCAGGGAACAGCGGAGTGCCAACGGGAACTGTGAGCGCCATTAGCAGCAACTATAAATTGCGCAAAGTTATGTTTTTGTCGAAGTGACACACAACGCGAGTTATGCTCGATTTTTTGTCGATTTTTGACACACCACGCCAAAAAGGTTGCCCATCACTGATATAGGGGATAGGTATAGAGGACCTTATAGGGATGTGGTGGCTCAGTGGCTAAGATGCTGAGCTTGTTCATCAGAAAGTTCGGCATCCCTAGCGCCGTGTAACTGAGTGAGCTCCTGTTACTTGTCCCAGCTTCTGCCAACCTAGCAGTTCAAAAGCACGTAAAAATGTTAGTAGAAAAATAGAAACCACCTTTGGTGGGAAGGTAACAGTGTATACCATCCTATGCCATTTCAGGCTTGGTATCTTGTGAATTTCCCAACTCTTGACACTCTCAATAAATAGAAGCTTTGTCTGGCTTGCGCACCACACAATGTGCCTGTTCATCTGAACACCTACGCCCGGCCAGCCGGCATCCTGGAGCACTAGGAAAAGGTGAAGATGGGCTACTTGCAGATGCTTCTTTGTCCCTCAGTTTTTCAAATATGTGATCCACTCTTTTCCCCAGATCCCAAGTGAGCCATGGTCTCTAGGCAGCCCTTAGAGGCAGCCTAAATTGTAAAGACATCTAGGGCCAGTTCAGAAGCAGAGGTAGGCTAGACTGGAAAGCTACACAAATCTTAGAAGAAACCAATAGGAAGCTCCTTCCAACATTGTTGCCAAGAAAATGACATGAGTGTGTTGTACAAACCCACCAGGAGTCAAGATTAATTTACAGGAAACTTGAATTTTTTTTTTATGTTGACTGTCACTATAATTATGTCCTTTACATCTACTTTTTAAAGTAATTATTATCATAGGTATCCCATCTATTTCATTTTAATCTCACCACTTCTTTTCTTCATACATCCACATTATACCTGTCTGTGTTAACCCACAATGATCTTTTCTGCATCTGATGGACGTTGTTTCTGACAAAAAAATTTAGCTTCCAAAATAGTTTCACATTTAAGCTAAACTTCAGTCCCCAAATTGAGGAGAGCTTTACTCCAACTCTTATTAATGCCCTCCTCATCTGCTTTGGAAGGGAAATATATACGATTCAACACAATATTATTGCTGTTGCACCAATATTGGGTGCAATCAAAGCATCAAATCAAACCATATTCTTGTTTACTGTCAGGTTTATAGTGTCATTTGCCGCAAACTGTTGACTCCTCTTTTAACTAAAGTTCCATGACATTCTGATAAATTCTATTGATAATGTCTATAGGTAGTCCTCTATAAGGGATGTGGTGGCTCAGTGGCTAAGACGCTCAGCTTGTCAATCAGAAAGGTCGGCAGTTTGATGGTTTGAATCCCTAGTGCAGCATAATGGAGTGAGCTCCCGTTATCTGTCACAGCTTCTAGCAGTTCGAAAGCATGTAAAAATGCAAGTAGAAAAATAGGAACCACCTTTGGTGAGAAGGTAACAGTGTTTCATGCGCCTTTGGTGTTTAGTCATGCCGGCCACATGACCACGGAGACATTTTCGGAGAGCGCTGACTCTTCGGCTTTGAAACGAAGATGAGCACCGCCCCCTAGAGTTGGGAACGACTAGCACATATGTGTGAGGGGAACCTTTACCTTTATAGGTAGTCCTCAACTCATAACAATTCATTTAGTGGCCATTCAAACTTACAATGCACTGAAAAAAATGATATATTTGCTTTTCACACTTATGACCATTGTGGCATCCCAATGGTGACATGATCAAAATTGCGATGCTTGGCAACTGACTCATATTTATGACGATTGCAGTGTCGTGGATTCATGCTGTTACCTTTTGCGAACTTCTGACAAGCAAAATCAATGGGGAAGCCAAATTCACTAAACATCTGTGTTACTAATATAACTGCATTAACTGGCAAGAGAGGTGGTTAAATTGGGCAACATTCAGTTAACAATTGTCTCACTTAGAAACAGAAATTTTGGGCTAAATTGTGGCCCATCTAACAAACGTTGAGGACTACCGGTATTAGATGAGCCATGGTGGTGCAATGGTTAGAATGCAGAATTGTAGGCAAACTGCCCACTGCCAGGAGTTCGATCCTCACCGGCTCAAGATTGTTTCAGCCTTCCACCCTTCCAAGCTCAGTAAAATGAGGACCCAGATTGTTGGGGGCAAGAGGCTGACTCTGTAAACCGCTTAGAGAGGGCTATAAAGCCCTTGTGAAGTGGTATATAAGTCTAAGTGCTATTGCTAGATGACTAAAATAACTATCTCCTTAAAAGTAGCGAAATGTATATTTAAACTCTGCCCATAAATGGCCAATGACAGTTATTGGCACAATTATGTGCTAATTTTATTTTTTTTAATGTATTTTAGATGAAATAACTGTTAGTTACAATTTATGATCTTAGACATTAAACAGAATGATTAAGGCAGTGCATTTAAGTCCCCTCTGCCATCCCTTTTATGCCCTATCTACATCCCTGCAACATAATATTACAGTCTGTTAGTCCTGTGAGGCAGTGGTGGGTTTCAATGTATTTGACTACCGGTTCGCTCAGGCGCACACACACAGCGCTTCTGCGCATGCGCAGAAGTGTCCGAGCGGATGAGCAGAGCTTCCCACCGCTGCCACTACTGGTTCGCCCAATCCAGGGTGAACCGGCAGGAACCCACCTCTGCTGTGAGGTAATGCAGACAAGAAGCACAGCCAGGGCCACTACCACCTAGCACTTCATTGTAAGGTTACCTCAACAGAATCTTGCAAGTCTGAAAGTATTTCTTCCCTCTTTTCCTTTCACTCTCCTGAGGTGGGTCCCTTCTTCAATATTTCTCAACCTCTCTCTGATTCTGTGGGTTGAAATGCCTTTTACATGCCAGTTGTCCAGTCTGTGGCTCTCCCTCTAGTCCAGTGGTTCCCAAACTTTTTCAGTCCACCGCCCCCTTAGTGCTACAAGCTGATCCTCAGTGCCCCCCCTCCATCTAGTGGTGGAATTCAATTTTTTTTACTACCGGTTTTATGAGCATGGTTTGGTGGGCGTGGCTGGGGGGTCATGTGACTGAGCGATTTGCACAAGGGAAGAAAGATAGTAACAGTAAAATTCAAAACTGTAACAATTAATTGCACATTTATTCAAAATCCAACTTAAAAACCTTTTTAGTTAATGTTAATTCAACAAAATTGTTGAACATGATCCAGTGATACCAGGTTTTCAAAGTCTGATAGTCATTTATCAAGAACTTTAGTAACTAGTAACTTTATAAACTCAGTAAAATTTAGTAACTACTTCACTGTTCAGTACATTCTGTGTAATACAGTATATGCCTGATCATTCACACACACACTTCTGCCTTTTGTTTTTTTTCCCAAAATAACAGAGTGGGGTGGGGGTAGAGAAGGAAGAAGACTTTGTTCTGTGATATCTGCCATTTCAGAAATGCTCATTAGACTGCTCCACATGATCAGTCTTTCCATATTCCTCAATATGTTGGTGCCCAGGAGCTGGTCAAAACTCTAGTAGTACTTATGGAGCTGTAGATGATACTATGGCAAAATACAAGCCTTGCAGCTCATGTATACTCACACAACATAAGAGTGATGCCATTTTCCAGGTTTATCTGTGACCAAGGTCTCACTGTGCATAAATATCAAGATAGGAAGGGCACTTTATTTAAAAAAAACCTGCAGTGTTTTGACTCCATTTGGTTATAAAACATCTTGTTTGGCATACTGGAACATTTAGACAGCATTTTCTTCTAATATGGGTGGTTCTATCATAATTTGGTTTTGCTTTGCTTTTTCCTGTATGTGACAATATCCAACTTTAGACAGTAATTAGACCACTCCTTTATCTACTTTTTTTAAAACAGTATATGTTGGAAATGCTTATAGCAATAGCAATAGCAATAGCAGTTAGACTTATATACCGCTTCATAGGGCTTTCAGCCCTCTCTAAGCGGTTTACAGAGTCAGCATATCGCCCCCACAGTCTGGGTCCTCATTTCACCCACCTCGGAAGGATGGAAGGCTGGGTCAACCTTGAGCCGGTGAGATTAGAACCGCTGAACTGCAGATAACAGTCAGCTGAAGTGGCCTGCAGTACTGCACCCTAACCACTGCGCCACCTCGGCTCTATCCCTTTTCCACAATCTCCCCTATATTTCAGCCTTCAGTGAGATTACTTTGCAACTCAAAGTTTGAGAAACCACCCCAAGTGCCCTTCCTCCCACTCCTCGCTTTTTAAGGCCACCTCTACAAATGGAGCGAGGAGGCAGAGGGGGGCTAGCCTCTCTCTCTCTCCTCCACCACCACATGTTTACCTGTGTTGCAATTCTAAGGTGGGAGGGCTAGAGGCTGGCGAGAGTGGAGCGTCTGTATGGAGCATGTGCAAGAGGGCCACTCCAGCACTCCTCTGCCACCTCCCTTGTCTCTTAGCACCCCCCTGCCACCGCCCCCTTGCCTGTTAGTGCCCCCCTAAGTCATCCTACCACCCACCAGGGAGCGGTACCGCCCACTTTGGGAACCACTCTCTAGTCACTGAACCCGTGTGCTAGTCACGCCATTATTTTTATTTAGTGTATGACGATGTTATATTAGCCAGGAGTAAAGGTAAAGATTCCCCTTGCACATATGTGCTTGTCGTTCCTGACTCTAGGGGGTGGTGCTCATCTCCGTTTCAAACCCGAAGAGCCAGCGCTGTCCGAAGACGTCTCCATGGTCATGTGGCCAGCATGACTAAATGGCGAAGGGGCACGGAACGTTGTCACCTTCCCACCAAAGGTGGTTCCTATTTTTCCACCTGCATTTTTAACATGCTTTCGAACTGCTAGGTTGGCAGAAGGTGGGAGAAATAACGGGAGCTCACTCTGTTACGTGGCGCTAGGGATTCAAACCGCCAAACTGCCAACCATTCTGATCAACAAGCTAAGCATCTTAGCCACTGAGCCACCATGTCCCTCTATTAGCCTGGAGACTACAGTGTTAATACAAAGTAGTTGTTTGGCTGCCCATGATTATTATTCCATTCAGATCATGCTTGCATGCTATCCAGATTGCACCACAGGGGGTGAATGAGCTTCACACGCAGTAGGCTTGATTGCTTTCTGTTGCGTCATCCTAAAGCAGACGTAAAGTGAGATTTGGACATTAAGTGTGAAACCTACTGGGTCAGGCTGGACAGCCTCTTAGAGCCCCTTTATTTCTATATTAAAAGCCACATAGACAGAGTTGGATCTTGCAATAGAAACAGGAAGCTGTGCCTAACCACAAGATGTCCCTATGTCAAAAGCCTATGTTGAAAGCCTATGTCAAAAGTCCAAGGTTCAATTAAAGTTCGTTAATGACACCTATTCCATAAACAAAAGGAGAAGTAAGACCCCATCTCCTTATAAGGCTTTCTCCTCAAGGTAACCACTAAGAAATGTGTTAAGTATTTCCCTGTTGCAATGCTTTTGAGAATGTATAAGAATGGTGCTTCGATAATGAAGGTTGTTCAGAACTTGCAATGTTAAGCCATGGGCTAGCTTTCTGAACCTGGCTGCCAAATAAACTTTTCCTGAATCCTGAGAAGTCTAAAGCCTGTCATTTTCTGCAACAATCCAGGGCATCACCAACATCACCCTGCATTCAGGCGTCCCATTCAGGCATGTCCAACACCAGTTAAATGGGTGCTTTTGCTCAAAACACCATGTTTTCCCACCCGAGTGGTATCTTTTTATCTACTTGCATTTATATGCTTTCAAAAGGCTAGATTGGCAGAAGTAAGTGATGGGGACTAACTCCATCACATGGTGGTGGAACTCTAACTGGTGGAGTACAGACTGCTAGAGTACAGACCTTCTTCAGCATCATTAAGCCACTAAGCCACTGCACCCCTCAGTCACTCCATTAATATGAAATTGAAATATCTGTAGATTTGGGTAAAGTATTGTCTAGTCCAGGGGTTGGCAACCTGCTACTCTGGAGCCACATGTGGCTTTTTCATTCCTCTCCTGCAGGTCCTTGTTGCCGGTCGACTCCACAATCGATAGGACTCTTTGTTAGGACAGTAATAATTGTCAAATTATTCTTGCTTTGTCATTTGTGCTCATGAAGGGCTAAGTCCGTGATGGCGAATCTATGGCACGCGTGCACAGGTGGTATGCAGAGCCCTCTCTGTGGGCATACCAGCCATTGCCCCAGCCCAGCTTCACTGCACATGCACACGTGCCTCCCACAGCTGGACTTCAGGTCTCTGCTGCACATGTGTGGGGGGTGGGTGCATGCAGGAGATGTGTGCATGCATGCATGGGGGTGGGGCGCATGTATGAGGGTGCTCGCATTGCATTTTGGGCCTTGCATGGCACCCACACACTTTGTTTTAGCTTCCAGGTTGGTGCAGGAGGGCTTCCAGGCTCAAAATGGGCACGGGGGGGACATATGCCTCCATCCGCAGGCCATTTTGGGCCTGGAAAGCCTCCCACACCAACCTGAAAGCCAAAAATGGGTGATGGGGGGGCGGGCGTATGCGAGGGGGTCACACATGCAGGCGGGGAGTGCGGGAGGGTCATGCACGCAGGCGGGGAGTTTTGGGGGGGTTGCATGTGCATGCATGGAGGATGGGGTGCACGACGGGGGGGAGAGTCACACGCGCATTGCATTATGGGTGTGGGCGCATACACGCACTTTCAGCACGCAATGACAAAAAGGTTAGCCATCACTGGGCTATGTGAAATTCCAAAAGCAATTAGATTTAGTAGATGAGCTACCTTTTCCGGCCACTAATCTACATTTAATGCATCTTGTCCCGTTCCTTTCTTCTTTGATAGCTTTTTGCCACTCATCCCGTAAGCTTGAAATAGCATGTTCTACATGCACTACAGATAAAAGTGTTTTATCTGCTTTAATGGTTGATCTCACTTCTTTAGCAACCAATTAGCAAATGGAACTTTTTTCACTAGCGCCTGTTTCCTTCGGTTTCTGACTTCAGATACAGGAGCCAATCCAATTCCAAACACAGCTATATTGCTCGGGGGTGACTTTTAAATGATTGCCCCAGTTACTCTCTCTCTCTCTGATTTATTTTTCTTTTAAATCTAGACACTTGGTTAAAGACAACATGTAACAGCATGCCTTTATGGATTGCATTCAACAGGCATGAACATGGGTGGAAGCGAGGCACTCTTGTCAGGACACACAAAGAAAAATTTGGGGAATTGAATGATTTGTGGCTAGCTGTGGTTTTTTTCTACTGCAGATACTGCTAGTAAATGAAGCATCACCTTTTGTATGGTTTAACTATTTTCTGAACTGGACAGAGGCAGACACAATGTACTTGATGTCTGAGGCCAAAGACAAAATGGCATCTCTTATTGTATATGCAGAAGTAGACCAGGTTAATTAAATACTAATTCCAGACAGTGGTGAAATTCATTTTTTTTTAAGTAGTGGTTCTGTGGGTGTAGCTTGGTGGGCATGGCAGGGGAAGGATACGGCAAAATCTCCATCCCCTCCCCACTCCTGGGGGAAGGATATTGCAAAATCTCCATTCCCACCCCACTGGGGCCAGCCAGAGGTGGTATTTGCAGGTTCTCCAAACTACTCAAAATTTCCGGTTCTCCACAACCTGCTGAATTTCACCCCTGGTTCCAGATCAGCAAAGAAACAGATCTCCTACCATATTGAAAAGAGAGTCCAGTTTAGAAATCCTGGGAAAATCAGATGGCACAAAACCAATTCTCTATTCTTAGTATCTGCCATTCGAAGCTAACACCCAAAGATAAGAAAAAGAGTGTTCCCAATGTGTTATAGGCTCCTCAGTTGAACATATGCAAGCACAAGTGAGAACATGAGTAGACATCTAGATTTTTGCATATTAAATACTTGCTGGATACCCGTGCTTCACGATGAAACTATATGATCGGGCTATGCAGGAGAAATTCAGTTCACAATCCGTTGGCTTAGAGGTGGTCGATGATTGATACACATAAGGGAATATCGCTCCTGCCGCCTTGAGTCCGGAAGCAGTTCCATAGGTGGAAGGCGTACACATTTTGGTGAGGTACCAGAGGTGGGTTCCTACCAGTTCGCACCTATTCAGTAGAACCGGTTCATCAAATCTACCGAATCGGTTAGAAGGGGTTCCACCAGTGGACCCGGAAAGCAGGCCACACCTACAGAAGAGGTTCCAAACTTTTTTGAAACCCACCACTGGTCCTTGGATATGATTATTCTACACTCTCATGCTCATATTTATAAAACTCAGTGCCTCTGTGAAAGGTAAGGATGACTACTGCGTTTGTGGTACAATCAGAACATTGCGTGTGTTGAAGTTGTTTTAACGCAAACCAAAGATGCCTTTTAAAAAACAAGTTTACATCATATTCTTATGCATGCCAGTGTTATGTGTGAGGTAATTTAAGGTGGTTCTGACAAGTGTCGTTGGCATTTTCATATCCGGTCACATGGGCAGCAAGCCGCTCCCATCCGGTCACATGGGTGGCAAGCCACTCCCACAAAGGAGGCCACACCCACAGAGTAGGTTTGAACGATTTTTGAAACCCACCACTGTGAGGTACCCATGTTTAGTACTGTAAGAAGCCCCAGACCGCTCCTGAATGAAGGAGTGGAACGTCTGCCAGTTTCAACTGAGGTAACGGAATGTGAGGCAACTGGCAGTTGGACAAGAGTTCTTTTCAAGTGGGGAGGGGGAGTAGAATTCCTTAGCATCAGATCATGTTAATTACTGTACAAGAAATACTAATGAGCTGATGGTCATTTCTTAGTGAGCATCTAGTAGCCAAGAGGAACACACTTGCCAAATTTCAAGTTTACAGGCTTTACGGTTCTGGAGATTTCGTGATGAGTGAGTAGTATTTGCCTTTTGTGTATATAGATGATGTACATCCATGTATAAACCAATATAAATACACATTTATGGATATACAAATCACAAACCTGAAGATGGAGATTTAATTTTGAAAGGGGTTTTTTGTCATTAAATGAGGTATGGAGGGATGAGGTATAAAGGAAAATTAGAATATTTCTCCTCTCACTGTCTCTGGGTGGCCCATTTTGAAAAAATAAAAACTTGCCGTCCATTAAATATCAAGAGAACAGGAAATACTTAAATGATCCACTCTTGGATCTTTTTTTTTTTACAATTGCTGATCTTGTTTACTGAAAGTTAACAGTGTGATTTCTTATGTGATCAAATGTACTGAAGAGGTGGGTCCCCAGGAGGGAGGGGGTGCATTCCAGAGGAGTAAGAGGAAACAGACATGATATTTTATGTGAGAGAAAGAGGCTGAAGACTGCTCCTCCCTAATAGTTTCCCAGAGGATATTATAGCTATAGATCAGGGGTATCAAACTCAAGGCCCGCAGGCCAGATCCTCAATCAGGCCTGCTTCAGGGTTGACACTTACCGTATTTTTCAGAGTATAAGACACGCCAGCGTATAAGACGCACCAAGATTTTGAAGAGGCAAATTAAAAAAAAAAGGTTTTGCACTCTGCAGACCTCTCAAACCCTCCGCACGCCTCATTTTTTGTGAAAAACGGGACATGTAGAGTTTGAGAGGACTGCAAAGTACTCCTGGGGGGTGGGGTGGGGGCAAAAATGAGTAAAAAAAAATTTGTCAAGAAAAGTGCATGTATAGCCTTTAGGAGCTTGTAGAGTGCTCCTGGGGGCTGGGGGGGGGGCAAAATGAGCAAAAAGTGGCCCGTTTTTTGCTTGTTTTTGCCCTCCCGAGCCTCCAGGAGCACTTTGCAGGCCTCCCAAACTCTCTGCACATCCATTTTTGTGAAGGGGGTGGTGTTTCAGGAGGCCAAAAATGCTGTATTCAGTGTATAAGATGCACCCAGATTTTCACTCTCTTTTTTGGGGGAAAAGGTGCGTCTTATACTCTGAAAAATACGGTAGATCTAGCCCATCTCCACAAACACAGGAGATGTCATGGCATCATAATGCATGCAAATGACAAGACCTTTGTCCATGTGTCAGAAGTGATCATTGTGGTCATCATTGTGAGGCTGCACATTTGCACAGTGACTTCATTTTGCACAGATCATGTTGACATTAGAATGGCCACTAGACTCTCATTTGGCAAAAGTTGGCTTGAAACTCAACATTAAGAGAAACTAAGATTGGAGGAGGATCCAACGTCGCAATGATACGGACGTGTGGTCTCGATGCTCCGAGACCGCAGCCGATACTTTTGCTGCTGGGTGGTCCAATCGGACCTAAACCCATCTCTGTTGGGACAGCACAGGGACTATAGCCAAGGAATTAAAAGACACTTGCGTACTAAAAAGCAGAGACATCACCCTGCCAACAAAAGTGCATATAGTCAAGGCTATGGTTTTCCCAGTTGCAATGGATGGTTGTGAAAGTTGGACCATAAGGAAGACTGAGCGCTAAAGAATTGAGGCCTTTGAACTATGGTGCTGGAGAAGATTTCTGCGAGTCCCTTGGACTGCAAGGTGATCAAACTGGTCAGACCTAGAAGAGATCAACCCTGACTGCTCTTTAGAAGGCCAGATCCTGAAGATGAAATTCAAATACTTTGGCCACCTAATGAGAAGGAAGGACTCACTGGAGAAGAATTTAATGCTGGGAAAGATTCAGGGCAAAAGAAGAAGGGGATGACAGAGAATGAGATGGCTGGATGGAGTCACTGAAGCAGTAGGTGTGAGCTTAAATGGACTCCAGAAGATGGTAGAAAACAGGAAGGCTTGGGGGAACATTGTCCATGTGGTCATGATGGGTCGGGCATGATTTCGCAACTAACAACAACAAAGACTCTCGTTTAATTTCATGACCGTTTTAAATTCAGACTCTTAAAAAGTAAATTGTGAACCAGCTGCTGCATTTTTTTTGTGCACTTAAAATATTTAAAAACATATAGGAACTAAAAACATTTTAAACCCAAGAAAGATGAAATATGCATCTTCCAGATGTTGATAGATGTCTCACATCCAGCTTTGGGAAGACCTGGACAACTTTTTTTCTTTTAAGGCAGTGGCACTTTATGTATATATAATTCTATTCCACATCATAGTCAGAGATTTTATGGCTCCCTCTGAGCTTTGTATTGTGCAATTCAAGGCCAAATTATATTAGCAGAGTCATCTGGATCTCTAGTGGAAAAGGTTTTCTGGTTTTTAAATCATCCCAATAAAAATGATTAAATCCTTTCTAAAATACTTTTTTATGTACTTATAGATTTTCTGGCAAGCTCATAATGTCATGATGTGAAGTAATCATGTGGGAGATATAACCATAGCATTAGCAGTCCTTATTTACAACTGGGCTTCCCAATGTGATGCATGAGGATTATAGCTTCTGGGCTCTTTGAAGTATTTTCCACTCATCCTTGGAAATTGAGCAGGCATGAAATTTACTATCAATATTGTTGATCTGTGTTGCCTTTGTTCCTAATCACCACCATCATCTGACTTCTTTTTATAGGGACAGAGCCTAACAGATTTTACAGACCTTGAAGTTATCCTTGGATGGTGCTGGAATAACAGGGAAAATACTACTTTTTTTCCCTTTAGAATAGAATAGCATTTTTTATTGGCCAAGTGTGATTGGACACACAAGGAATTTGTCTTTGGTGCATTTGCTCTCAGTGTACATAAAGAAAAATAAAATAGAATACATTCATCAAGAATAAAAAGATACACTTGGTGATAGTCAAGGTTACTAATAAACCATCAAATCGTACTAGGAAACAAATAAGAACAATATAAATTGAAAGATACAAGCAAAATGGCTATAGTCATAAGTGGGAAGAGATAGATACTAGGAAGGAAGAGAAGAATAATAGTAATAATAGTCTCAGTAGATAATTTGACAGTGTTGTGGGAATTAGTTGTTAAGCAGAGTGATGGCATTTGGAAAAAAAACTGTCCTTGTGTTTAGTTATTCTGGTGTGCAGTTTCCTATAGCGTCGTTTGGAGGGCAGAAGTTGAAACAATTTATGTCCAGGATGTGAGGGGTCTGTAGATATTTTCACAGCCCCCATTTTGACTCGTGCATTGTACTGGTCCTCAACGGAAGGCAGATCGGTAGCAACTGTTTTTTCTGCAGTTCTAATTATCCATTGAAGTCTGGGTCTGCCTTGTTTGGTTGCAGAGCCAAACCAGACAGTTAAAGAGGTGCAGATGAGAGACTCAATAATTCCTCTGTAGAACTGAATCAGCAGCTCTTTGGGCAGTTTGAGCTTTCTGAGTTGGAGCAGAAAGAACATTCTTTTGTTGTGCTTTTTTGATGACATATTTGATGTTACATGTCCGTTTTAAGTCTTGAGATATGAAACTTGAAGGTCTTTACTGTTGATACTGTCTTGTCTAGTATCATACAACTAAAAATTGCTTAACCCGGTCTTGGGTTGAGGATGATATGAAGGCCAGATCCAGAGCAGTTAGGAGATCAACCCTGACTGCTCTTTAGAAGGCCAGATCCTTAAGATGAAACTCAAAAGCTTTGGTCACCTAATGAGAAGGAAGGGCTCACTGGAGAAGAGCCTCATGCTGGGAAAGACTGAGGGCAAAAGAAAAAGGGGGCGACAGAGAATGAGGTGGCTGGATGGAGTCACCGAAATAGTCTGTGTGAGATTAAATGGACTCAAGGGGATGGTGGGGAACAAGAAGGCGTGGAGAAATGTTGTCCATGGGGTCATGATAGGTCAGACACGCCTTCGCAACTAACAACAACCACCACCAATGCTGAACATCAAAAGGTTTCTCATCTTAATAATAATAATGTCCTTGCACATCCTACCTGGGTATAGAGGGCAGCATTGATGGGGCACCCGGCATGACCTCTGCTTGCACACTTAGCTTGCAGCACTGAATATGTGTTGATCAGAAACTTAGGTGTTATGGCTAGATCACATTCCACAGAGATACAATTACAACTTATTTCCAGCATTGTAGGGAAATGTGTTCCCTCCACGTTGCAGGTAAGCGAGGACCATAAAAAATACAATTAAAAGTCAGGCCGATGTTGGCACTCAAGGTGTTATGTAATTGGACCTATGTGCTATGTGCTATTTGAGAACTACTGTATTTTTCGGAGTATAAGATGCACCTTTCCCCCCTAAAATAGAGGGTGAAAATCTGGGTGTGTCTTATACACTGAATACAGTATTTTTGGCCGCCTAAAACCTCGCCCCCTTTGCAAAAATGAACATGCAGAGGGTTTGGGAGGCCTGCAAAGTGCTCCTGCAAGATGGGGAGAGCAAAAGCTCATCCCCCCTCTGCCCCCAGGAGCACTCTACAAGCCTCCCAAAGCCTATGCATGCCCTGTTTTTTTTTTTTAATGGGCCCATTTTCAAGAAAAATGGACCATTTTTTGCTCATTTTTGCCTCCTCCCCCCCCCAGCCCCCAGGAGCACTTTGCAGGCCTCTCAAACTCTTGCATGCCCCATTTTTCACAAAAAACGAGGCAGACCTGCAGAGTGCAAAAACTTTTTTTTTTTAAATTTACCTCTTCAAAATCTTGGTGCGTCTTATACTCCGGTGTGTCTTATAGTCCGAAAAATACAGTACTTACCAATGGGGAATATCCTGTTCCACGTGGAAACCTGGAGCAATAAAAAATATTAGGGCTGGACTTAGAGAAGGACTCAGTTATTCTTGCATTTAGTCAAACCTGCCTGCTGTTTGTGGCTTTCTCTTCATGCAAAAAAAAAAAAGTAATTGGGAGGCTTGCTTTTTTATTCATGCAAGAAGAATTAAATATGCATCAGCTTCTCACTTTTCTATTAGTTTCACATCACTTTTGAGTCACAGTTTGGGCTTACACACACACACACACACACACACACACACACACCCCACCGTTTGCTCCTTTTGAATGGGCACAAACAACATTACTTGCATGAATGCCCTTTAAAGGCAATTAAATGAGTGCTACAGTGAGCTCACACAGGAGACGGCCATGAGAGAAAATGGGTTGACTTGAACTAGGCAAAGTTCAGGATTCAGTCAAGCAGTAATATTCCTGGCCCTGTGTTTGGCTTGGAACTCTTCCCATGCTTACTACACATCATCCCTATCCAGTGCAGCATGTTGGTAGCCAGCAAGTGTCAAGGTCTGTAAGAAGTGAGCTGGGCCCGTAGCTAAGAAATTGCATGCCTTAAATCAAGTCTTTTTACCAGCTGGCCTGGCTGGGAGCACCTCGTAAGGGCCCCTTTCCAGGGTTACAGGAGAAGACGGTCAACGGTTTTGAAGGTGAAAGAGGGCTCTATGCCCCAACGGCAGATAAAGCAGCAGAGCCATCTTCTAGAAGGGAAACTCTGATTACAAACCTCCACTGCCTTGTGGCTATATCCACTACAAAGGCTTCAGGAGTCAACCTAGAGGCAAAATCTGGAGCCGGAGTCCCAGAAGCAGTTCGTGACTGAGTACAACCACATTCTGGTAGCTCCTGTGATGCAGCTGGAACCAATTGTATTGGCTTTGCCATTCCACTTGACTATTTCAGGGACGTGGAGAGGGTGGGTCTGCTGCTTGGGTAACAGTCTATCATCCATATTAATCTACCCAGGCCTCATGCTCTGGAGAGTGTCAGGCCTGCAGCCATATTCCTATTGGATCTTTGGCCTGCCACACTTTCTATTATTCTACTATGCCTTTTTCTATTGTGGGAAAATGGGAGGGGGGATTGTACGGAGTTACTCAATGTGTAGCCAAAACAAAATTCTTTCTAGAAACCCAAGGTCATCCTTTGTCTTTGCACCTCTGCACCTGACCGGAACTGGATGGATGGAACTGTCAGCATGGCAGTGGGAGATTGGACCATGTGATGGATTTGTGGGTGTGGGGCAAGGTCTTGAACTTTTAACTAAGTGGGGAAAACCAGGAAGCTTTCAAATTCGGGTTTTCCCAGATGTGCCAACATGGCTCTCTTAATAAATTGGAACTTTGAGGAATCTTTTGCCTTGGACTCTGATTTACTTTTGGATGCTACTTGGTACCCTGGCAGAGAGGACACTCCAGCTTTGCACACAGCACACCAAATGCTGTTTTAGGACCTCTTTCCAGAGCACGATACCAGTGTCTTTTGAGACAGAAGAATTTCAATGAAATCAAGTCTAGTCAAGATACCTTCATTGCAAGCTATGTTTAAGCTGTAGAAAGAGGGCAATGGAATCATCTGGAAGAGTTCTGTAGACTAGTGTTTTTCCAACTTGGCCAAATGTCTGGGGAGATTCTCAATCACCCAGGTCATCATTGTCCCAAAGGTGCTTTTCCAAAAAGGCAACTGAATTTTCTTGTT
The DNA here is from genome assembly GCF_009769535.1 of Thamnophis elegans. Classification (NCBI taxonomy): domain Eukaryota; kingdom Metazoa; phylum Chordata; class Lepidosauria; order Squamata; family Natricidae; genus Thamnophis; species Thamnophis elegans. The sequence goes on along the minus strand of NC_045555.1, from coordinate 13,344,942 downwards.
TTTTTTTCCTTTGAAAACATTTTGCTTCTCATCCAAGAAGTGAACTGAAGATGCTTCTTGGATGAGAAGGAAAACATTTCCCCAGAAAAAACAACAACAACCACCAAGAAAGTCCAGTTGCCTTTTGAAAAAGCACCTTTGGCCCAATTTGGCCACTTAACTGGCTGGGGACTTCTGGGGACTGAAGTCCATACCTCTTAAAGTGGCCAAGTTGAAAAACACATGCATCTTGCAAAGGAAATAAGTGCACATTTTCAGGTGACTGTGATCTTACCATCACCAGAGAGGCCTCAGCTGCAGCTCTCCAGTTGCCTTGAATAGCTATCATTGAACAAGCACTGACAGATTAGACAGATTAACAGAGTTGGAAAAAAAAACCCTGTAGGTCATCTAGTCCAACCCCCGCCCAAGCAGGAGACCCTACACCATTTCTCACAGATGGCAGTCCCGTCTCTTCTTGAAAGCTTCCAGTGATGAAGCTCCCACAACCTCTGAAGGCAACTTCTCTTCCGTTGGTTGATTGATCTCACTGTCAGGAAATTTCTCCTTATTTCTAGGTTGAATCTCTCCTTGATCGGTTTCCATCCATTCCTTGTCTGGTCTTTGGGTGCCTTGAAAAAAAGCTTGACCCCCTTCCCTCTGTGGAAGCCCCTCAAATATTGAAACATTACTATCATGTCTTCCCTGGTCCTTCTCTTCACTAGACTAGCCATGCCCAGTTAATGCAACCGTTCTTCATATGTTTTAGCCTCCAGTCCACTAATCATCTTGGTTGCTCTTCTCTGCACTCTTTCTAGAGTCTCAACATCTTTTTTATAGTGTGGTGACCAAAATGGAATGCAGTATTCTAGCTGTGGTCTTACTGAAGTTCTATAGAGTGATATTAGTATCTCACTTGATCTTGATTCTATCCCTCTGTTAATGCAATTTAGGATTGCATTGGCTTTTTGGGCTGCTGCCGCACACAGTTAGCTCATATTTGATTGGTTGTCCACTAAGACTCCAAGATGCCTCTCAACAGTTACTGCTATTAAGCCTGGTTTCACCCAGCCTGTGGCCTCTTGTGCAGTTGGAAAGCAAAATGTTTTTGGGGAGGGAACATAGCAATGCATACAATTACTTCTTGTGCTTTGTTCTTACATATGAGCATGCATAACTCATCTTGCTCTTCCTTTGGGGCAAGCAACATTTTGAAAAACACAGTAAGAGGTGAAGGCAGTCGGTAGGCAAAACAGAAGGGAAATAAAATTAGATATCATTCAAGTCGACATCATAGGGATGCAGTGGTTCAGTGGCTAAGATGCTCAGCTTGTTGATCAGAAAGGTCGGCAGTTCGATGGTTTGAATCCCTAGCGCCACATAACAGAGTGAGCTCCCGTTACTTGTCCCAGCTTCTGCCACCCTAGCAGTTCGAAAGCATGTAAAAATTGTGCGTGTATGCATGGGGGGGGAACACGGGAGGCACACATGCATGCAGGGGAGTCGCAGGGGACATGTACGCATTGCATTATGGGTGTGCGCATGTGCAAGTGCTGTTGGCATGCAGCAACAACAAGGTTGGCCATCACTGCTATAGACTTTTCCCATATTCTCATCCCACCAAGTGGAAGGAATATACAGTATACTGGTACAAAGTTGGGGTGCTAAAATTACATTGAAGCAATAGGGCAAAATCCAGCAAAAATATCGCCTTCAACTCAGGGTTGAAGACTACGGCACCTATGACAAACTCACTGGATTATGCCATTATTTTCCTATTTGTGCATTTAAGCTTTTTTCCCAGGCATCCTACATTTCCTTATTCTGGCAGCTCCTGCCACTATGGTCATATGTTGCAAAGCAATGCTGTCCAAAAAAAATGACATCAGAAGAGAAGCAGAGGGAATAAGTTGCTAAAGCAACCAAAATGCCTTAGGCTTGAAATGGGGGGAAAATACATCTGATTCCAATTATCTTGCAAGCAGCTCTGAATATCTACATTTGGGTCCAAGCTAAAGATAGACCAGCAATGTCACAGATATGCACCTGGATGCACATTAAAAACATGTGATCATTGACTCAATGAGGACAATTAAACAGATGGTTATGTTATGTCAGGACAGAAGTTAACTTTTTCTAACGCATTGCCGGGCCAAAAGATGTTTCTTGAAATACCTGGCATGGATTTATTGTCTGGGTGGGGGGAAGAGAATGTTTAGATGTTAGTTTAACCTGACAGCAATATTTGTGAATATGTTTAATCCACATAAAAATGTCCAGAATGCCTTGTTTTGATTGCAAAGCCAAGAGAAGAAATCCCATCATATAACCCAGGCACTGACTATTCTGATCTAGGCTTCCCAAGAGCATGAAGCAAACTCCTTGTCCTAACAAAAAACCCTTTTATTAATTGACTGTGAATTCTGCTCATTCACAGCCAGCAAAGTCTTTCAAGGGAGGATTTATAGTCACAGACCTTATCTGGCTTGGAGAGCTGACAGGCCAATAGCTGCAAAACCTGACAAGGAGTCTCGGAGAATCACAAACCAATTAAGCAAACTAATGGTCTCCTGCAAACTCCACTCCCCTTTCGCTCCTCTTTTATTTCCTCTGGGAGGGGCCATTCATCGTCCACCTGTGGCCTTACTCCCAAGTCGACTCCTGTTCTTTAGCTGTTCCCTTCATCTGGCACCTCTGTGCATGTGCACACTGGGAACAGGCTCCAGCTGTTCGTCTGCCTCACTGATGTCTGACTCTGAAGGCAGCTGATAACTGACATACGGCTCTGGCCCCCTCTCTGCCTCTGACACAGAGCCCTCATCAGAGCCTTCCCCAGACTCCAGGATTGGCCCATGTTCCTTTCCAACCTCCTCACTGTCTGAATCTGCTGCCAGCTCCGCTGGCTGCTGGCTGGCCACAACATTGATGCTCCTGTCCATGGCAGGAATAAAAAGATTGAAGTTGGTGATGATGACCATGGTATAATGCAGCAGGATTATCTTCCTCTGTCTGCATTTTTCTCTCATGCTGGGCACTCAAAAAATGCAAGGAGAAAGGGAAAGGTTTCCATCAAATCCACATATGCTAATTTATACAAAAATCGACACAAATTTAAAATATCAACTTTTAAAGTTCCCCAAAAGAGAGCCTCCTAAATGTGTTGCAGCAAATCCAAGGCAGCCTTATGACATCTTAAAGACTAACTAAATATGGAGGTGTGCTTTGCACAAATAGACCGTTTTCCAGAGAGAGAATTAGGATTCCAAGTAGCACCTTTTCTTACTAACAATTCATATTACCATGCCTAACCTTTAACGAGCTGAAAGTATGTGCTTTTTAATTAAAAAAAACAATTGTTAGTCAGAAGAACTGTTAGCAGTCTTCTGTTTTTTAAGTTTTGCTACTATGGCTCTCGTTCTTCTCTGCCTGAAACAGAACATATGTAAACTCGTAGATGATGGGTGTGTGGAAAATGTAAAGAATGTGTGTTTGGAAAACTGTACAGGCGCTGATGACTGCACTGGGTGTTCTTGAACAGCTCTTGAACACGACATGCACATTGTTGCCTTGTTGAGTGATGAACGTGACATGTCAAGATGATACCTGCAGAACTGAAAAGTAACATACATAAACATGCCTAAACTATAATGTCTGAGTGACTCTAGTCTCAGTTTTAATGACATCTACCTCCTTAATAAACTCAAGGAGAAGGAGTCTACCCTTGGAAAGAGTCAGTCTATTAAAAAAGCTAGAGCTGTGATAGCGAATTTATGGCATGCATACCACAAGTGGCATGCAGAGCCCTCTCTGCGGGCACATGAGCCGTCGTCCCAGTTCAGCTCTACCACACATGTGCACATGCCTCCTGCTGGCCAGCTGGTTTTTGGGTCTCTGCCCAGGCACGCACAGCGGCCACGGTGCATATGTGGGGTGTGGGGGTGTGCGCATGCGTTGTGCCCCACATGCGACCCATTTTTGGTTCCAGGAGGCTGCAGGGAGGCCTACGAGGCCCAAAATGGGGTGTGGGGGAGGGGGTGGGGGAGCATAGGGGGCATGTCACATGCACAAGGGGTTGAGGTGCACGGGGATGTCGCGCACGCATTGCATTATGGTTGTGGGCACATATGTGCACTGTCACACGCACGTGGGTGAGCTTTTGGCACACGACAACAAAAAGTTTAGCCATCCCTGAGGAAGAGTGTTACAATAATCCAAATATTATATGAAAGTTGCATTTTCTCTTGCACTCTCCTCCCAAAGAAGACCACACTCTGGAATAGCTTTCCATTCAGAAAAGGGAGGAGCATCAACAGCATAGTAATATTTCAATTTAATAGAGCAGTTAGAAGGTTTTGGACACAACGGAGAACATTATCCTGTCATCTTTGAGGTGTGTGAGCTGCATCGAAAATAGTCAATAGAGGCACTTAAAATTATTGATAACACAGGTCTGCGACTAAAAACCTGTTTGACTATTTTCATCTACACTCCTAGATGTCATGATTTGCCACAACATGCAAAATTGTCTTCAAATTTATCATTTTTTTATTTTTGGTATTTTTTCTATATTATGGGTTTCTAACCAAATTTAAAGTCCAAATTACTATTAATTAATTCACATAAGTGCATTTAAGATATAAAATGCCAAAAAGGGTTTGTCCGAGTTATGTAAAAAAAATATAGCACTGTAAATCTGATGGTCAGCAATATGAACATAAGCTAAGCAAGTTTTAAGTCTGTGCTTCTAATGGTAGAAGGGGTTAATCTTTCCTGAAGAATCCAGTGGGAGGGAGACACAGGGCAGATAGCAGCATCTCCGGTCAGTGCAGGGGGCGTGGCCAGCACTGTGACGTCTCATGTACAGACACAGAGCTGCTCTCTCCTGCATGCCACACTTGTGCACGAAACATCATCAGGTTCTTGGTTCTAGGCTGTTCACACTTTTTCATCGCAATTCATGTTAGCTTGTCATTCTTCAACCGTTATGTTATGGCTCCGCAAAAGTGTATTAATTCACCAGACAGTTTCTGCTTCATCTGTGGTGTATATATAGTGTTGAAGCAACAGCATTCACCATGGTGTATGCATATGCATTATGACGGTATTATGAAAATGACACCAGTTACAATATTCATGTCGCTTTACCTCATTGCCACGGTGGGTTGCACATTTCATTACCACCGGTTCACTGGGCGTGCATGCACCTTCCGCGCACGCACCCGGCCTTCAGCACATGCATTTGGCTTGCATGCATAACTTCCACACATGCACCTGACCTCAAAAAAGTGCCTAAATAGGACGGTATAGAGCCAGGGCGGATGGGCCCACCTGCAATTTCAGACGAACCAGTCCAAACCGGCTGAATACCATCTCTGCCTCATTAGCTTAAGAAGGTAAATTGCTACAAATTGTGTAAATGGACATGAATGATATAGCTTTGTATGTAATGGGTCTTCGGGAGGAATGAATGGTCCATTAAATTGAAATTTCACTTTTTATTGAAAGACCTTTTCCTATGTGGCATAATAAGTGGAATTGAAAGAGGACAACTTTTAAGGGGAAGTAGCCATAGAAACTGAAGAATGTGCAGACCCGCCAGTTAAAACGATGCTGTTGAGAAATGGCTTTTGAGTGTTTATAAGTGCTGGACATGATGCCGCTTAAAAGAAAGGCTGGAGGCAAAAGTCAATGTTTCAAGCTTCTATTTATGCTTATTTGACATTTCAGATTGAATAGAACTGCTGAAATCTTGAGAGGAAATGCCTGCTAGGCTTTTGAACTATCATTAATCACTGAGCTATTAATATTTTGCCGGAATCAACAGATCAGCATTGCTTACAAAAATGGTTTCAGAAAGAAATGGAATTTTATGAGCATCAAAGACCAATATTGTCTGTCTATCTATCTGCCTATACTTGGGATGATGGACCTATGGCACACGTGCCACAGGTGGCACGCGGAGCCATTTGTCAGCGCATGTGAGCCGTTACCCTGTCAGCTGGATAGCGTGTATGTGCGCACTGGCAAGCTAAGTTCAGCCTTTTTAAAGCCATTTTTCACCCTCCCCAGGCTCCAGAGGCTTTATAGGTTTGGGAACAGACTTCCGGTTTGCTCGTAGCGCCAGTTTAAGCCCTCTGGAGTCTTCAGGGGCCTTCTGGAGGCTTCCCTGAAGGCTCCAGAGGACTAAAAACGGCCCTTTGATCAAACCAGTAGGGCCGTTTTTAGTCCTCCGGAGCCTTCAGGGAAGCCTCCTGAGGGTCCCTGAAGGCGCCGGAGGGCTAAAAACAGCCCCACAAGCAACCCGGAAATGACTTCCGGTTTGCTCGTAGGGTTCTTTTTTGCCTTCCAGAGACTTTAGGGAAGCTCCTGAAGCCTCCAAAGTGCCTCTGGGGGGGAGGCTGTTTTTGCCCTCCCCAGGCTCCTAAAAAGCCTCTGGAGTCTGGGGAGGGCGAAAAAAGCATGCAAAAATGGGAGGAGTGCCTGTCATGCGCACATGCATGCTGGGGGAGGTCGTGCATTGCATTATGGGTGCGGCATGCCCAGCCACGACCCCCTTGCACTCCCCATGCTTATGGCACACGAGCCAAAAATGGTTTGCTGGTCTATACACACACAAATACAGACATGCATGCAAGAGAAAGAGTGCAGAGAAGAGCAACAAAAATGATTAGGGGACTGGAGACTAAAACATATGAAGAACGGTTGCAGGAACTGGGTATGTCTAGTTTAATAGAAAGAAGGACTAGGGGAGACATGATAGCAGTGTTCCAATATCTCAGGCGTTGCCACAAAGAAGAGGGAGTCAAACGATTATTCAAAGCACCTGAGGGCAGGACAAGAAACAATGGGTGGAAACTAATCAAGGAGAGAAGCAACTTAGAACTGAGGAGAAATTTCCTGACAGTTAGAACAATTAATCAGTGGAACAGCTTGCCTCCAGAAGTTGTGAATGCCCCAACATTGGAAGTCTTTAAGAACATGTTGGAGAGCCATTTATCTGAAACGATATAGGGTTTTCTGCCTAGGCAGGGGGTTGGACTAGAAGACCTCCAAGGTCCCTTTCAACTCTGCTATTGTATTTGATGTAAAAAGAGCCAGCCCCCACCTTCCCAGTTTGGAAAAAGAGATCAAAAGTAGAATTTATCTCCTTCCTTTTAACTAATATAATCGTTTGTCTTTTTTCTCCCTTGTTTTTTGGAAGATGCTGCAAGGCATAATGAGGTTTCCTATGGATTGAAGTGGGGGGGGGGGGAATCATACTTTGCAACAGACAGAAAACTATTACTCTGTCTCCCTCTGCTGATCAAGAAATATCTTGGTTGGAAGCCAGCTAACCTGGTGAATAATTCACACAAACTCTTGGTGGGCCAGGAAGAGGGAGAACTGATTGCAATCGATTTGTAAACTTCATCACAAAAGCGTCCACCCTAAATTCCAGCAGAAACAAAAAGGGAGATTATGCTAGTCCTCAAAGGAAGAACTGCAGTCTTGCCTTTCATGTCCACCAGGAGTTCCACACAAGGAAATATAATATCTTTAGAAACGTGAGTGCTCTCTTTCCTCTCAGGGATAACCTTTGTTTGTGAAACTGACAAAGTGGGAAGGTTAATTTACTTTTCTGCCTTTATCCTGGGATAACAGGGTTGTTTTGCTTTTAGAAAACTCAGAATATGTGTTGTTGTTGTTGTTGTTAGTTGCAAAGTTGTGTCTGACCCATCACGACCCTATGGACAATGTTCCTCCAGGCCTTCCTGTCCTCTACCATCCTCTGGAGTCCATTTAAGCTCAAGCTAACTGCTTTAGTGATCCAGCCACCTCATTCTCTGTCGGCCCCTTCTTCTTTTGCCTTCAATTGTTCCCAGCATTAGGCTCTTCTCCAGTGAGTCCTTCCTTCTCATTAGGTGGCCAAAGTATTTGAGTTTCCTCTTCAGGATCTGGCCTTCTAAAGAGCAGTCAGGGTTGATCTCCTCTAGGACTGACCAGTTGGATCGCCTTGCAGTCCAAGAGACTCGCAGGAGTCTTCTCCAGCACCATAGTTCAAAGGCCTCCATTCTTTGGTGCTCAGCCTTCCTTATGGTCCAACTTTCACAACCATCCATTGCAACTGGGAAAACCGTAGCCTTGACTATACAGACTTTGGTTGGCAGGGTGACGTCTCTGCTTTTTAGCATGCTGTCTAGATTTGCCATAGCTTTCAGCCCCAGGAGCAACCGTCTTTTAATTTCTTGGCTGCAGTCCCCCTCTGCGGTGATCTTGGAGCCCAGAAAAATAAAATCTGCCACTACCTCCATTTCTTCCCCATCTATTTGCCAGGAATTGAGAGGGATAGATGCCATGATCTTAATTTTCTTAATGTTGAGTTTCCAGCCAACTTTTGAACTCTCCTTCTTCACCTGCAAAAAGAGGTGTCACACAGAATATGTGTAGGTATGATAAAATACGTGGTGCAAGTTCACTGGAATGTGGATTTCCAGGTTGACTTCTAGACATTATTTTTCAGTAGAGATGTCCAGCTCTAGCATAGCCCAGCCTAGCCTTATTGTTGCAAAACAGAGATCCATCAATGTCAGAGATGTCCAACCTTGGCAACTTTACAACTTGTGGACTTCAACTCTCAGAATTCCCTAGGCAGCCATGCTGGTTGGGGAATTCTGGGAGTTAAAGTTCACAAGTCGTAAGGTTGCCACGGTTGGACAGGTTCCACCACAAAACCGCGGACGACAAAATCGCGGTCGACGAAAGCGCGTATGTGACGTCATCACAGCGCGACGAAAAAGATCGAAAAATGTAAAAATAAAGCGAAAACCTTACCCTAACCCCCCCCAAACCTAACCCTAAATCTAACCCTTAACCTAACCCTTAACCTAACAAAAAACCTAACGCTAACCCTTAACCTAACGCTAAACGTAACGCTAACGCTCTAAACCTAACCCTAACCCTTAACCTAACCCTAACCCTAACCCTTAACCTAACCCTTACCTTTATGTGAATCGGCTTGCTGTAATTTAATTTTTATTTCAATTTTTCGATCTTTTTCGTCGCGTTGTGATGACGTCACATACGCGATTTCGTCGACCCCGCTTTTGTGGAACGCGGTTTTGACGGGTCACGGGTTGGACACTCCTGATCTACCCCAAGACTGTTCATGTTCACTCTTGGCCACCAAGATGCCATCACACGTATTCAGCTTCCGCCCCCCTCCCCCCCCAAAAAAGATGGAACCAGGAGGCAAAGTTACAGTACAGAAAAATGTCATTCAATTTACTTTCATTTAAATTAAATCTAATTATAGTTTTACTCGCTAGTAAAAGAATTTAACAATTCTCCAAAATTTAATTTGATATCAGTTTGGAATTCCAGAGTGCTTCAGATCTAACAGTTTATCTCCAGTGCTTTGGAAAATACGTTGACACACACTTTTTTGGGGGGGGGCAGTCCCTCAAATACTGGAATACTGCTATCATGTCACCCCTGTCCTTCTCTCTAGACCAGCAGTTACCAACTGGGGGCCCGTGGACCACTGATGGTCCATGAGAAACTTTTTGTGGTCCACAGAAAAAATATTTCCATTTTTTATATTGCACTAAATCAGGGGTCCTCAAACTTCGGCTCCTGAGCCAGATACGTGCAATGAATGTTTGTGTCACTGCAGAGAGTCTCCCCCTTCGGGGTCTTTTTGTGTGGGGTAGAGGGGGGCAGAAATTCTGACTTGGAGTCTGCTTCAGACTCCTGGTGTGAGGCTTTTGGGCGAAAGCTGGAGGAAGTGCTGCTGGTGGCAAAGAGCCGGAGGGCCTTGTTCCAGTGGGACTGCATCATGGCCTGGAACAGGCTGACCATCTCAGCCGACTGAGCTCCAGGTGACGGTACCTGGCCTTGTACTCCCGCAGGTCTTCCCTCTGCTTGGAAAGCCTATGCTCGTTATCCTCAGTGATGTGCTTCTGCTGATCCTCCTTCTCGGTCGGATCCAATTTGAACTGAGCCAGCTATTTTGCCAACTCTTTCTCGTGGTGGCTGCTTAGCTCCAACCACTGCTTCCTGTTGGGGCCCTAAGGAGCCCAGACAGGGAGGCGAGGAGTGGCTGGCAGGGGAGGGGTGAGTAGAGGCTGGCGAGGCACCCCTCGACGTGAGTGACATTGTGTTGGTCATGCCAACCCACTCACATGACCACACCCACCCAGTCATTAGGCAGATCATTTTAGTGGTCCGCGGGATTTAAAATTATAAATTTAGTGGTCCCTGAGGTCCGAAAGGTTGGTGAACCCTGCTCTAGACTAGCCACAGCTGATTCCTGCAACTGTTTTTCATGTGTTTGTCTCCATGCCTTTAATCATCTTAGTTGCTCTTCTTTATACTTTTTCCAAAATCTCAACATCTGTAATGTAAGCAGTTTTGTAAGCAAAACTGGATGCGGTATTCGAGGTGTAGTCTCAGTGAAGATATATTAAGCAGAACTAATAATAATAATTTATTATTCATAATTTCAAAAGGGTGTGTAGCCAAGAATGCTGAGGAGAAGCTTGGAGAGAGTTTCGGAAGTGGAAATTGCCTTAAGCCCCTTCAAAGCATAAAACGTGGATTTTGCCTGTGAACTTCCACCTTAAAAAAGAAACAAAAAATGTCCTAATCCCACTCATCCTTTTATGAAAGACACCACAAAAGAAATGTTAACCAGCCACAGGAAGCTCACTTTTCCACACTTCCCCAAACAGAGCATGTAGCAATTCTGCACTGAAATGAACTGGGGAAAAAAATAATCGAAATGCATCCATTAAATCTTCTGACAGCAAAATAAACTAAACTAAGATATACTAATCTGATGTAGCTAAGTACTATTCTTATTGTAATAGATAAAACAATGGAATATTTGCAAGTCACCTTCCTTCTTTTAACTCTACATGAGCTAAGGAGGGATTTGTCTGGGATATTTTCTCCTTTCTTTCTTGAGGTAGACTCAGGACTCTCTTATCTGACCATTGCCTTGGTCATGGCCTTTCCTCCAACCGGAGGAAACCAACTGGTGGTCAGTGAACCAGTGGTTGTCTGTGAGAAAAGTTTGGTGGTCCGAAGAAAAATTATTTGCATTTTTTATATTACACTAAATCAGGAGTCCTCAAACTATGACCCCTGGGCTGGATGTGCGCAATGAACATTTGTGTTGCTGCAAGAGTCTCCCCCTTCAGGGGTCAATATATATTAGCATTCTGATAAAATGTGAGTAGGCCTTCCATAGCTGGGCTTCAAATATCCAGATCAATAATTTCAGTGAATAACAAAACAACCTAGGCTGAAGTGAGAAGGAAGTTCTCTTGCAGAAGCTGAAAGACATAATGTGCTCCCAGAGTTTCAGGGTATTCAACAGCCCTATCCCTCTGCCCAATGTCCTTGCTGTTTAAGGATCATGTAGTCATCACATTGGGAGCATTAGATAATGGAAGATTGCATTCATATGTGTGGGCTTTGCGTGGAGATCATAGATGAGATTGGGCAGGAGCCCCTGATGAGTTTGATTCTGTTTCATAACGCTCCGCACTGGAGCTTTGTTTTTAGTTACCCCTGCGGGTTTTACTAGTTTCAACTTCTTTAAACATTTTAAGTTATTCTGCAAATTATTCTTGGTTCCTCTTTCACTTCAGCTTCTCCAAAGCTTTCTAAAACTCAGAAATTAAGAGGATTAGGAGCTGTGCTGGGTCAGGGTAGATGATCATCCTTGAGGTCCAAGAATAGACTGTCAGAAGAGTCTTCCTAAGAACATCTCTGTTGGATGTGGCCAAGGTCCCTCTTAGTTCAACGTCTGATTTCTCACAAGTACTAAACAGATGCCTCTGAGAAACCCACAAGAAGGTGCTAGGGAAAACCCCATCTTCCCCTGTGTTACCCTTGCAACTGGCATTTGTGGTTATGCAGCATACAACTTAGTAACGTTGACTTCTTAATACTAAGAGCCATTGATAGTCCTGCCCACAAAGCGTTTAGAATAGAACAGAGTTGGAAGGTACCTTGGAGGTCTTCTAGTCCACCCCCCTGCTTAGGCAGGAAACCCTACACTACTTCAGACAAATCGTTATCCAGCATCTTCTTTAAAACAGCATTCACAACTTCTGGAGGCAAGTTGTTCCTCTGATTAATTGTTTTAACTGTCAGGAAATTTCTCTTCAGTTCCAAGTTGCTTCTCTCCTTAATTAGTTTCCACCCATTGCTTCTTGTCCTGCCCTCAGGTGCTTTGGAGACTAGCTTGACTCCCTCTTCTTTGTGGCAGTCCCTGAGATATCGGAACACTACTATCATGTCACCCCAGTCCTTCTTTTCATTAAACTAGACATACCCAGTTCCTGCAACTGTTCTTCATATGTTTTAGCCTCCAGTCCCCTAATCATCTTTGTTGCTCTTCTCTGCACTCTTTCTAGAGTCTCCACATCTTTTCTACATTGTGGCGACCAAAACTGAATGCAATATTCCAAGTGTGGCCTTATCAAGGCATTATAAAGTGGTGTTAACACTTCAAGTGATCTTGATTCTATCCCTCTGTTTATGCAGCCCAGAATTTTGCAAACTCCTTTTAAATGCATTCAAGCCAGTAGCCATTATCATGTTTTGTGGCAATGAATTCCATAACTATTATAGATGCTTTGCTACCGTGTTTTGCTGAAAATATGACATGTCCTGATAATAAGGCCATACCACATTTTTCTCATGGGCAAAAATATAAGCCCTCCCCTGCAAATAAGCCCCCTGGACAGCCCCCAACCTTCGGCCTGGCAGAGCACCGCTCACCAACCTAGCGGTATCCTGAAGGTGCCAAGCCACGGGAACGGGGGGGGGGGGAGGCAAAGGTGATAGTGTTCCTTGGTGCCTTTGGGATACTGCTAGGTTGGTGAGCAGCACTGTGCCCTGCTGAAGAGGGGGGTTACCGGGCGGCTGCTCTCTTGTGATCGGGCTCCCAAAGAGCCAGGCACAGTCTCAGGGGCGAATAGCTGTGTTGCGCTGTTGCAGCAGCACAACACAACAGCCATGAAGCAACCATGCTCACAAGCGCCACCCGGCAAACCCCCTTTCCAGCCGGGCATAGCGCCATTCACTGACCTAGGGGTATCACCAAGCCGCGTTAACACCTGTTTGCCGCCGCCCGGATCCCACGGCTTGGTGCTTTTGAAATGCCAGTGAAAGGCGCTCTGCACGGCTGGAGAGGCTCCCGCTCGTGTGCCTCCCAGCCTCACAATGCCCTGGCCTAGCTCTCTCTGCAGAGGAAGAGCACCTCCGCTGCCACCGCTACCGCCACATGGCTTTTTCGGCGGCTTCCAAACCGAGTCTTCCAGCAGTGGTCGCTCTGGACGTACGCTCTATGGTTGTGGGCCAGCTGCCAGCAGAGCTTTCAGATTCGGGTTTTCCCAGATGTGCCAACATGGCTCTCTTAATAAATTGGAACTTTGAGCAATACTTTGCCTTGGACTCTGATTTACTTTTGGGTGCTATTTGGAACCCTGACAGCTTGTGCCCGATAGAAACCCTTTATGATGTGAAAGGCTAGCATAAAAGTAAACGTATAAAAAGACATAAAATACATTCGAAATCCATATTATTGATGTTTCAGTATAGCAGCAGTCATTTCTTTCATTGTAAATAGAAACTCAGAGAGAACTGAAAATGAATCAGGGAGCTCTCAACCGTAAACACCCATTAACTCAGATCATTTCTGCATATATTTACATTATATTGCAGAAGTGAAAATAGAAACAGGTCGTCTTTTTTTTTTCAAATAATCTTTATTGGTTATATATTTTTTTAAAAATAAGACATACAAATACAAAACAACTTTAAACATACAACCCCCCCACCCTGCGGTGACAGTCATTCACAGCCCAACTTTTTTTTCCCCTTCCTCATTGTTTAGTCTCTAACCAGCATCTTCTCGTTACAAGGTTCAGGGATCTATTACAATACCCATGTTCACTTTTAGTTCCCATTGTTAACAACTGCTATTTAACTTTCCCCGTTTTAAGTCCCTGCTGTTCTCCTTGTCGCCCACATATACCATAGGTTCCAGCTAAGATAATGTTCCGTTTCTCCTTTGTCCCTCACCCTACCCGTCATTCTGTCCATTTCTGCACATTCATAAATCTTTTTAATTGTGGCATCTTCCGATGGTATGGTAGTAGATTTCCAAAATTGCGCATAGGTTATTCTTGCGGCCACAATTATATGTAGGCTCAAATGCCATATAGATTTACTCATGTTTTCTGGTTTTATGCTTAGTAAAAAAAAGTCTCGGGTTTCCATTCCATGCTTGCCCCGGTCAGCTCTTTTAGCCAGTTTTGAATCCTTCTCCAGTATTTTGTGGCCTCAGTACCTGAGAAACATGAGTAAATCTATAGTAGATCTCCTCTTTTTCCAAACTGGGAAGGTGGGGGCTGGCTCTTTTTATATCAAATACAATAGCAGATTTGGAAGGGACCTTGGAGGTGTTTTAGTCCAACCCCCTGCCTAGGCAGGAAACCCTTCACCACAAATGGCTATCCAACATCTTCTTAAAGACTTCCAGTGTTGGAGCATTCACAAATCCTGGAGGCAAGCTGTTCCACTGATTAATTGTTCTGTCAGGAAATTTCTCCTCAGTTCTAAGTTGCTTCTCTCCTTGATTAGTTTCCACCCATTGTTTCTTGTCCTGCCCTCAGGTGCCTTGGAGAATAGTTTGACTCCCTCTTCTTTGCGGCAACCCCTGAGATATCAGAACACTGCTATCATGTGTCCCCTAGTCCTTCTTTTAACAGCATTCCCATTATCAGCATTAACTATTGAGAATGTTTTGCTCTCAGCTCATTCAGTGGTTCACCTGCAGCTAATTTCCACTTTCCAACAGAAGAAGGCAGGGGAGGAGGGACTTAGCTGGAGCTAAGAAGTTGAGCAATTGACTTGCAGATAGCAAGGCTGCCCATGTTCTGAGGGATATGCACTCTTAAGGAAACATTCTGTTCTGCATTTGATCCTTAAGACAAAAAGTCGCTTGGCAGCTTAAAAAGATGAATAGCATTAAAAGAATCCCTGCCTTCGGGCTAACAATCAAAGAGACATGACAAACCAAGGAAAAAAGACAGGGAGGAAAGCAAAAAAAATAAAATAATGAACAAGTTGAAGCCAAAGCTATTAAGGATACATCTGTCACAACTAACGGAGATGAAAGCACTTTTAGGCATGGGAGTGGGATGCCTGCAGACGCTGGCACAACCCAAAGCAGTCCTGAATAGAATAGAATAGAATAGAATAGAATAGAATAACAGAGTTGGAAGGGACCTTGGAGGTCTTCTAGTCCACCCCCTGCCTAGACAGGAAACCCTGCAACACGTCAGACAAATGGTTTTCCAACATCATCTTAAAAACTTCCAGTGTTGGAGCATTCACAACGTCTGGAGGCAAGTTTTCCCCCTGATTAATTGTTCTAACTGTCAGGAAATTTCTCCTTACTTCTAGGTTGCGTCTCTCCTTGATTAGTTTCCACCCATTGCTTCTTGTCCTGCCCTCAGGTGCTTTGGAGAATAGTTTGATTCTCTCTTCTTTGTGGCAGCCCCTGAGATATTGGAGCAGTGATATGAGGGATCATTTATGCCAAAAACATCTATTCAAGCATGTCTTCATCACAAAACTAGAGCTCTTTTTCCTTCAGTACTGGATTTTGAAAAGAATTAACTGCTCATACCTAGATCACATTTGCATAATTCAGATGATAATGGGGATGTTCACTCAGTCTCTTGACATTTTAATAAGGCAGATTCATTCAAGTTCTATAACTCCAGCTAGACATACTCAGTTCCTGCAACCGTTCTTCATATGTTTTAGCCTCTAGTCCCCTAATGCTCTTGGTTGCTCTTCTCTGCACTCTTTCTAGAGTCTCCACATCTTTTTTTACATCATGGACATTTTAATTGGGCAAGTTCTATAACTGGGCTAAAACGCCCAGTTTATGGTTTAAAATGCCCCAAATGCTTTGGAAGAATTCCAGCTTACTATAAAATTGCTGTTTGATTTACTTTTATTCAGTTAAATCAACCACTCGGCCTTGTAGCCATGTGACTTGCTTAACAACTCTGGTCATTCACTTAATGATTGTCCTCAAATAGTATTACAATCTAGTCTGGTCATGTGATGATTTGATTTACGACTGCGATGGCTTACAAGCCAAATTCCAAACTTCACTGTGGTCATTAATTGAGGACTACATATAATGAATTGAGAAGGGTTAGTACAATGGAAAATTTAACAATATGAGTTACAAACTCAGCATCTGGAATGGATATACAGTATCTAAATGCAGTCATCATATGGAAGACTAGTATATCTATTGATAGCATCCCACTGAGTGATGAATCAATGCAGGACAACATAAATAATCAATGATGTTATAAAAAATATCCAGTGGAGGGCAGCAATTTCTCTACAATGAAAGTAACTTCAGTCCAATCAGTTTGAAGCACTAAATTTTATATCCTCTAAGTTTGGTCAAGAACATGAGGTTGACAGGATCAGTTGAGATCTCTCAACAACAGGAAACTGACCTGGTCCTAATCTCCAGAATTTCCAATTGCAAACATTTGGGGCAACAGAGCCAGAAGAAAGTCAGGTGAGCTGCTTCGCTGGAAGTGGAAATCAGGGATACAGCATGGTTGTGAAAAGGGTGCCAAAGCCCCTATGGAAGCCCCTATAAGAGCCGAGGTGGTTGACTCAAGGTTGACTCAGCCTTCCATCCTTCCGAGGTGGGTGAAATGAGGACCCAGACTGTGGGGGCAATTTGCTGACTCAATTTGCTAAAAATCTGTAAACCGCTTAGGGCTGAAAGCCCTATGAAGCGGTATATAAGTTAAATAAATAAATAAATAAATAAATAAATAAATAAATAAATAAATAAATAAATAAATAAATAAATAAATAAATAAGGCAGGAAAGCTATGTGTATGCATTTATTTATGCATCCCCCCCTTCATTCACTCCAGAGGCCCTACAGAGGCTGGAAACGGGCCTGTTTCTGGACTTCTGGAACTTCCAGTAGGCCCATTTTTCACTCTCCCCAGGATCTGGAGGCTTTTTTCGAGCTTCCGGGAGGGTGAAAACAGCCTCCCCGGGTTTACACAGGTTTTATGGAGGCCGGAAACGGGCCTGTATCTGGACTTCCAGAACTTCCGGTAGGCCCTTTTTTTGCCCTCCGAGATCCTCCGCACTGGCCCTGCACTTACCTGGCATCCAAAACGGGCCACGTGGAGACACCTGGGAGGGGAGGGATGGGCGGGGTCAGCCAGTCCTTGTAACTACCGGTTTGACAAACCAGATTAAAATTAACATCCAGTTCACCCAAACCGGTCTGAAGCAGCTGAATCCCACCCCTGCTCTCATGGCAGCTTCAGAAGTTGCTCCTAGCTCTCTCTTCAAGTGTGCCACAGAGCCACTTCTCAGGAAGTAACTTCCAAAGTTGCTGCATCAACTTGGTGGGGAAAAACATGTCTGCTTTAATGATTCCGGACGTTGGTTACTGCAGTGAGGCTGAGGGAAGGCCAATGAAAAAACATGGTCCATGATCCAATGTCGCAACACAAAAACGAACGGACAAAGGTTGTGTTATTTGACTATGGCAGCGGTCACCAACTGGTGGTCTGCAGGCCACTGCTGGTCCACGAGAAAATGTTGGTGGTCCGCAGAAAATTATTTGCATTTTTTTATATTGCACTAAATCAGGGGCCCTCAAACTATGGCCCCTGAGACAGATACATGGTTGCTGCAGAGAGTTTCCCCCTTCGGGGTCTTTTTGTGCAGATTGGAGGGGAGGAAGAAATTCCAACTTGGGATCTGCTTCAGCCTCCTGGTGTGGGGCTTTGGGCAAAGGCTGGAGGGAAGTGCCGCTGATGGCAAAGAGCTGGAGGGCCTTGTTCCAGTAGGACTGCTTCATGGCCTGAAACTGGCTGACCATCTCAGCCCCCTGAGTCTCCAGGTGCCGGTGCCTGGCCCTGCACTCCCGCAGGTCTTCCCACAGTTTGGAAATCCTATGCTCATAGTCCTGAGTGAGGTGTTTCTGCTGAGCCTCCTTCTCAGTCAGATCCAATTTGAACTGAGCCAGCTGTTTTGCCAACTCTTTCTCATGGTGGCTGCTTACCTCCAACAGCTGCTTCCTATTGGCTGCCCGGAGAGGGAGGGGAGGAGTAGCTGGGAGGGGAAGGGCAAGTGAGGTGAGGTGCCCCTCGATGTGAGTGACATCAAGTTGGCCATGCCCAACCAGTCACATGATCATTTAGCCACACCCACCCAGCCAGTCATTATGCAGATCATATTAGTGGTCCATGGGATTTAAAATTATGAATTTAGTAGCCCCTGAGGTCCGAAAGGTTGGGGACCTTTCTATGAGCTATGTGTGTTTCAGAGAACATTTTTTTTAAACGAAAAGTTTGTAGAGCCTTAATCTCTGAAAAATCTGATAAACGTTGACAAAATAGGATTTATGAGAAACCAACATCTGTTCAGAAATGCATTTAATTCCTCCACTAAGTAGGTTCCTACTTAGTTTGAGAGGAATATAGGAGACAAGCCAATGTTTTCATGACGAATTATATGTGCCTCATGTCTTGTCTTATTCCTACAGTTAAGAGGAAATGTATATTTACTGGATTTCAATCTGGTAATTCTATCAATACTGTCAGGAACAAAGATCTTCTCTATTTCTTTTCACTCCTGTGCCTCTTAGAAATATCTTAGATGCAACAAAGATTTGATCGGGGGGGGGGGGAGTTACAGGTGCGGCTTCCCATGACATTTTGCTACAGATCAAATTGCTAAAAAAAAATCGCTACAGAAGCTAATGTAAAAGTTGGCAGGCCCCCTTGAGCACATTGCAAAAGAACGAACAAACCAGGTTTATCGTTAGAGAACATGATCCCATTATGTCAGCAACACCGGGGACCCGTCTCATTGTCCAAAACACGGAGTGTAATTGAACTGCTTTTTCCTCAGTTGGGATTTTAATGCACAAAGGATTTCAGTGTATTTGCAAGGCAACAGACCGAGCAAAGCTTTTCTAGGAGAATGTGCATAAGTCAAATGTTTTAGAATTAATAATTTTTATTTATGAGAATATTTATTGCACATAAAGTTCAGAAAGCTATTTGACAGCAGGGTTTCCTAAACTCTTCAGTACAACTATGTGTAAGAGTCAGACTAGTCCCGTGAGGGCGAACCTATGGCACACATGCCAGAGATGGCACGCAAAGCCCTCTCTGTGGGTACACGCACTGTCGCCAGCTGCTTTTCTGCACATGCACACTGGCCAGCTAGTCTTCTTGCACACATATGTGCACCGGCCAGCTGGTCTTTGGGTTCCCGGCACTCTGGTGCACTCGCACATGCATGCACACACCTTCTGGTTTGGGCACTCAGTGCCGAAAAGTTTCCTCATCACTGGACTAGACAATAACATCAAATAGAGGGTTTTTCCCCCCATTTAATATTTCCATTAAAATAAAAAACATCTGCCAGACTAGTCTGGGCAACTGGTAATGATTGAAACAGCAACAGGAAGGGTGGAGTCTCGAACAAATCCTCATTTTGAAGCTGCTTTTTGCTCTCATGGGAAATTGGACTGTGTATTCAGGAAGAGTTCCCCATTGTCACTCTTTTTTTATTAGTAAGCTATTTAAAACAACTACAGGGAACCATAGCTGCAAAGCAGTATATAGCAATAGCAGTTAGACTTACTGTATATACTCGAGTATAAGCCTAGTTTTTCAGCCCACTTTTTGGGCTGAAAAAAGCCGCCTCGGCTTATACTCGAGTCAGTGAAAAATTTGCCCGAAATGGAGGAGAAAAAGGGGCGGGGCCATGCCGCTGGGTGACACTCGTGAATGGCCCAGCGCCCCTGTGAGTTTCCCCTCCCTCTGTGTCAGTTTGCCGCGCAGCGCGCACCGCACCATCCCCCCTCCTCACGTTCTAATGTAATGCAGGGCTGTCTTACGATTCCCCTTCCTCCCCCTCCTGCCGCTCTGCAACGATGTCCCACCTCCTCCTTGTTATGGCAAGCAGCCACATAGCGATGTCCCACCTCCTCTGGTACAGTGATCCAATGATAGGAATCACTGTGCCGTGTGTCATAGGAGGCGGGAAATCATCATCACAGCGGGACATCAGCATCATGAGGTGAGTGAAGTATTTCATTGAATACACCGCTAGTTTACTGTTTTTCTTTGAAATAAATATTCAAAAACATTATTGGTATCTATTTTTATTTTTGAAATTTACCAGTAGCTGCTGCATTTCCCACCCTAGGCTTATACTCGAGTCAATAACTTTTCCAGTTTTTTGTGGTAAAATTAGGTGCCTCGGCTTATATTCGGGTCGGCCTATACTCGAGTATATACGGTATATACCGCTTCATAGGGCTTTCAGCCCTCTCTAAGCGGTTTACAGAGTCAGCATATTCCCCCCACAGCCTGGGTCCTCATTTCACCCACCTCGGAAGGATGGAAGGCTGAGTCAACCTTGAGCCGGTGAGATTTGAACCGCTGAACTGCAGATAACAGTCAGCTAAAGTGGCCTGCAGTACTGCACCCTAACCACTGCGCCACCTTATAATTTGATCATAATTTATAATTTGACAATTCTATGTATTAAAGACCAGCACCTGGACTTATTAACCATTTCTACTGATTAATGTTTACCCACGGGATGTTAAATTTAGGAGTATTACCTCTTAGCCAAACCTTGTTGTTATAAAAATAACTTTTTTTTTAATGTAAAGTGGGATGTAAGACCGCTTTAAAAGTCCTTTTTAATAATTTATGTTCATCCATGCTTACTCATTAGGTAACTTAAGCATGATTCATTCAGTCCAGTTCTCAGTGTTTGCACAACATACTAAACCAGATCAGCAGAGCTGGTTTCACCCAATTTGGGTGGAATTCACCCAAATAAATCTCATAATCTAGTGAATAATCCATAAAGCAAGTCAGCCTTGCCCTCGTTATCCAAATGAAAGACATACTTTCAGGGAAGAATTGTGGAATTATCAAATTCATTTCATTGTTTTGGGAAAAAGTGATTTCTTGGTTTATTGAAACTATATTTCTATATAAAATGAAAGGTCAACTGTTATTTCCTTCTCCACTCCCTCTTCTTATCTTATAAAAAATTCAATATTATGTTCCTGGAGCTTGTTTCTTTTCATATATATTGTTTTTAGAACAACTATGCAGCCAGAGTCATGAGTCCTGGGGAAAATGCTTAGTTGCCAAGCTACCAACATACAGTTATTTTAATTTCATAACTCACAGGGGATTTTAAATATAACTGTGGATGATGGGCAAGCTATATACTAGTCTCCCTTTATTTATTTATCAGCACAAATAAAAACACACACACACACACACACACACACACACACACATATATATATATATATATATATATACACACACACACACACACACACACACACATACACACACACACACTCTGTATTTTTACAATCAAGTTTCTATCAAAGCTTCACTTCAGAACCAACTGTCAGGTTTATATATATTATTATTGTTAGTGTTGTTGTTATCATCTCTTTTGTCCTTAAACATGAAACTCAGTCAACTGAACATTTAAAAATGTATCATAAATACCATTGACTGGTGCTAATGGTTGATACGAGTTGCTGCCAGCGTCCTAGGTATCAACCAAGCACTTTCTTAAAGTGTACGATGTTCCGAGCAGCGCAGTTTTTTGCAGTTTCGCTGGTGTTTTTGCAGGAAGTTGCAATTTCTTGATGTGTTTCGTAAAATTCTTGGACATAGTACCAAGTGCCCCAATAGCAATGGGTATCATTATTACATGTTTCATCCATAGCCGTGTAGTTTTGATGGCCAGGTCGGGATATTTCGTGATTTTTTCTAGTTCTTTTTCTTCGACTCTGGCATCTCCTGGAACAGCGATATCAATAAACTGTACACTTCGGTCCTCTAAACCGTGATATCTGGAGTGTTGTGCTCCAAATGATGATCCGTCTGTATTTGAAAGTCCCAAAAGATCTTCACCTTCTCATTTTCGATAGCTTTTTCCACTTTATGTTCCCACGACTTTTTAGATACAGATAGGGCATATTTTTTACATAATCACCAGTGGATTAATTTAGCAACTCGATCATGTCTATTGTTTGTTGTTGTTGTTGTTGTTGTTGTTGTTGTTGTTGCAAAGCATCAGACAAATACATACAAATACATGTACTGAAAAATAAGGGTGGGATGTGACAAATTCATTGAATTTCCTTTGTTATGGAAATTAGGAGAGAGATTTTTCGTATTCCATGGCTGGAGAAACTTAACAGTCTTGTTTGGTCATCTGGAAAAAAAGAGAGTAAGTACTGTCTATATAAATGTCTATATAAATCAGTTTCAAATTGCTTTGAGGAGGAGTGAGTGCATAAATCCTAACCCTATGTGGCTAGGCAAGATCTGAACCAGGAACTCAGAACGATTTCCCAGTTCAAGCTGTTACCATCAACATCCGAGTTGACTTCACATAAAATGTGAATTGACGTAGGCAGCAAAAATACGAGTCAGGAGACATTTAGAGTTCTGCTGACTGGATCATATTGTTTGAGATCATTTTTAGAAATAGCCTTTGTCTAGTATCTTATTAAACATGCAAGCACATTTCAAGTGATAAAATTTCACTTACTGAGTTAGTGATGCCAATATTTACGTTATATATGCATTTACATTATACATTACTTTACATTTACATTATATAGCCAATATTGCATTATATATGCATCAGGCTAATCATTTCTGGCCATACATTGACCTAACCTTTTCATATCAAAGCTACGGCCTGAATGACAAGGAATGCCAATATATTGATGGTGGTGTAGGAAGTTAGCACCCACCCCTCTCCTAGAAAAATGAAACACCCTAGGAAATATTGAAAAAGGCAGAATATTATATTTCCATGGATAAGAAATGGAGAAACATGTTTTTAAGCAGGAAACAGACTCACTCTTAATAGCCCCCACCTTGTCAATGGGCCATTAAAATGCCTGATCCAGTCTATTCTACATAACAAAGATCTCCCCCTTCCAGCTCCAGGGCTTTGGGATTAAGGCATGAGAGTATTAGCCTTTTACCCATGTCACCATAGGGCATCTGGGAAGAAGCTCAACCAAACTTGGACTCAAAGCACAGCCTAAAGATTTGCCCCTGCATGGCCCCATGGGAGTCTGACAACCAATCAGAATACAAGATCAAAGGCCAGAGAGGGCATAAAACCAGGAACTTTCAGCATCTCGCTCTCTTTTCTTCTTCACCCAACATCTGGAAGCATGGGGTCCAGAGGTGGGTTCCTACCGGTCCAGTCAGGTATGCCAGAAGAGGTAGTGAAAATCTGGCAGACCAGACCGGACCGGTAGCAATGGCGGCCTGGCCATGCTCCCGTACCACAAGCTGCCTCCCGCAAGCTGGCAAACTCTGAGCCTGGAAGCAAGCCCTCTCCGCGCAGCCAAGCTGCCAAAATCAATTAAAAATGGCCACGCCTGCTCACACGCTGTCAGAGGCAAATCCGGTGAAATCGGACTGAAGAGCCTCACTCACTGGCCGCAACACCGGGAACAGCCACGCCTGCTCGTGTGTGCCTTCCGTGGTAGGCCTAACACCTTAGGACACCCACCAGATCATCCGCCGAGCGGCAGAGAAATCGGGCTTTGGCAAAAGGGAAAAATGGTGTTTGAAATTAGTGCTCTTTGCCACTCTGCTAAAAAGGCGGGAACCATGGCCAGGAAATAACAGGACAACTAACCATATTCAGTTAAACCCCAGAGCGGAATTGGGGGCTCTGTGAAGTAGAAAGAGAATACATCATTGTGAGAAGTACAGTGTGAGGACATCATAGCAGATAGTTCCCAAGTGAAATAGTTGTGTTATAATTGCTATGCATTAAAAATAGATACATTTTCAATGGAAACTTTGCTAAAAAAAAACACCACAAAAATACATTAGATAAGGACCAATGTGACCCAGAATTTAGAACAGAAACTATCTATTCACATTATCTCTGTTTAAATAATCTATTACATTATCTCTGTTTGTTTTGGATATAAAGTAAGTGATACTTGGCAAAGATACCATGATGGAGAACCTGATTCTCCAGAATTGCACCACTCCAGTGGGCACCTGAATTGCACACATAAAAATGTCTTAAAAGAAGGCAACCCTACTGCTTATACGCCGTTTCATGTTCCACCATTAGTTTTTGAGTTTGCTACCAATAAAAAGCTAACTATTCTTGAGTGTGCTGTCTTCACAGTTGTTTTCTATCTTGTGGGAAGAATTATCAAGTATTAATCAAAATAAGTGCATTGGATTGAACATTAAATCCAGTTTTTCTTTTAGGAAGTAGCCAGCTTGATCTAGTGCAGTGGTGTCAAAGTAGCGGCCAGTTTACTCTCTGGAAACAAATACTGTGGGGGTAAGACACCCCTAACACTCCTTGGGGTGTGTGTGTTCTGTTAAGATACAGCCTGTTGTGCTTTAAAATGGATTCTACTGTACTGCCGTAAAATAGCTTTTACTGTTCAGCACAGTGGAGTTGCCACGGTAAAAGCTTCACAGTACTCCAAAAGGGGGCTCCCTCTGGCAAGGGGAAAAATTCAACATTAGAAATTACATTTGGTCTGGACATTTTCCCCCTATAAATAAATAAATAAATACCAGGTTATCAACTACTTATAATAAAAAAAAAGATAAGAGTGCTCTGGAGTAGCTCTTAATCCATTATACAGGATTTCATCCTGTTTGCTGGTAAAAACTTTTCCAGTAGCTACTTTTCAGTCCAAGAGGGAGCCAGTGGTCGAATGTAGTACAGGAAGTCCTCACCTTATGACCACAATTGAGCCCAAAATTTCTGTTGCTAAGTGAGACATTTGTTAAATGAGTTTTGCTCCATCGTACGACTTTTGCCACAATTTTTAAGTGAATCACTGCGGGTGTTAAGTTAGTAACACAGTTTTTAAGTGAATCTGGTTTCCCCATTGACAGGAGGTGCAAAAGTGGATTACATGGTCCCCAGACACTACAACTGTCATACATAAATATCAGTCAATATCCAAATGTCTGAATTTTGATCAAATTAACCATGGGGATACTGCAATGTTTGCAAGTATGGGAAACGGTCATAAGTCAGTTTTTTTCAATGCCATTGTAACTTCAATCACTAAATGAACTGTTGCAAGTCGAGAACTACCTGTAGTGAAGGTCTTGTCATAGAAACCAAGAGATTTTGGGTTCTACTACTGATTTAGGACTTTGGGACAGTCCTTCACTCTCAGTCCAACCCACCACACAGGGTTGTTATTGTGGGGAAAATAGGAGGAAGAAGAAATACTATGTATGTTCCCTGCCTTGTGTCACTTATAAAGTAATAAAGGCAAGTATTGGAATAAATGTCCTTCTGGGTTCAGTTCCAAGTGGGGAAAAAGACACTGGAAACATGGAGGCTGCTTGGGAAGATGGTTTAATGGTGGATAGGATCACATGGCTTGAGTTCCTGAACAGAAAAGGGAGACCACATGCTTCCAAATGTTGGGTGAAGACGAAAAGAGAGCAAGATGCTGAAAGTCCCTGGTTTTATGCCCTCTGGCCTTTGATCTTGAGCTTGTATTCTGATTGGTTATCAGACTCCCATGGGGCCATGCAGGGGCAACTCTGTAGGCTTTGCTTTGAGTCCAAGTTTGGTTGACTATTGCTTCTTCCCAGGTCTCCTGTAGTGAGATGGGTAAAGGGCTTATACTAGCATGCCTTAATCCCTTCTCATCCTGGAGCTGAAGGGGGAGATCTCTGTTATGTAGAATAGAGTGGGTCAAGCCTTTTAATGGCCCATTGACAAAGGTGGGGGCTATTAAGTTTGAGTCTGTTTCCTACCTAAAAACATGTTTCTCCATTTCTTATCTAGGGAAATATAATATTCTGCCTTTTTCAATATTTCCTAGGATATTTCATTTTTCTAGGAGAGGGGGGGGTTAACTTCCTACGCAGGATACAAAAACCCTAATAAATAAAAAAACAATCAGAGGTCTCTCTTAAATTGAATAATGTAAATTCAGATATTTTCTTCTAACCATGCTAGTGGGTGATGGGTGAGAAATGAGCAGGAGAAGGCTACTGACTAATTGTGGAGCTTATCTGTAATGTTTGCAAATGAGGAACAGAGACTGCATCTTCCAGTAGTCTGCTAGTTGACATTCAATAGTTGTTACATTTGATCTATTACATACCAAGATTTGCCTTATCTCTATCTAGAGCGATAATACACAAAAGGCACATTGATTAAATCTTTCATATTTAGAAAGCAAGCCAAGGACAGCAGCATAGCTCTTAAAAACCTGGAACATTTTTTAAAAATCCCCTTCACTCACCAGATACTCCCATCTCTAAAAGTAAGAAATCACATTTAACACACACTGGTTTCTCATGTGATTCACCACATGACTAAAGAAATAGCAGCAGTATGGAGATAGTGAGACCAACGCACCCCGGCTTAATCCAGCATTCTTGACTCTGAGTTCATTCCATAGTTGTTGCAGTTTTTATCACTTAGGGTCATAACTATTTTCCAAATCACTACAAAACCATACTTTAAAAGTTAGGAAAGCTGTTACTTATTCTAAGAAGGAAGATCAAGGTTCAAAGCAAATATAAAAGCACTTACAATAACATATTTTTTTTGTTCCTTTGATACAAGCCACTAAATTCTACTAGGTTTGCTGAATTAAAATTATAAACATGATAGAAGAAACAGTTGTTTCCCCTGACATTTGAGATTTCCAAATCTAGATATTGGAATTATGGTGGAACATTGGGTAATATTTAAAATATTAAAACATCAGTGATTCAGCAGGGGAGAATAAACACATTGTATGAAGAAATGTTATGGATGTTTAAATATATTTACGGGAAGTGATAAAGAATCGTAAAGAGAGAATGGTACTGTTTAAAGACAGAGATGTGAATACAGAACAACAAATGGGGAAAAATGAGTACAAATTAGGAAAATAGTATATATACACTGATATATAAAAGAATCTATTACAATTACAATGTGTATATTAAGATTAGAAGTTGGAAGACAAAGATTAAGTATATTTAATTGTATTATTGTTAGCATTGTATAAAAAGTACATTCCAGTACAATTCACTGTCCACAAAATATGTATGGTTGTTAAAGGAAAATTCTCTCCCAACCTAACCTACCTCACGGCATTATTAAGATTAAAATTAGGGGACATCCTCAAGGATAAAGAAACTTCCACCAGTCACCCAGTATACACAAGAGTCAAAAATATCTGAGGTATATAATATATAATACAGAACTGGAGGCACTAAGTAATTATGAGGGAGGTTACAAACAAAAGAAAGTTGTGGTTTGCAATTTGCTTCTAGAAAATAAATAACAGCATCCAGGTACTGAAGAAGCAATTATGCCTAACCTTTTCCTCTGGCAAGTACTAAGATGTCTTAAGGGAGTAACACATTATGCAGCAACATTTACAGTCTCTAGTCGCTCCCAAGTTTATTTTCACTGCAGATTCCATTCTTAGGCATGCATATTCTGTTTAATCTGCTTTTATATTTATTTTAGAGTAATGGTTTTTTTTTTAATATAATCATTCCATCTTCAGTTGAACAGTGTTACAAATACCTTTGTTAAACAATAATCAAAATTGCAACATCCTTCGTTAAATTAATACTGATTCTTCAATCTTTTAACATAATATTCCATATATTAATTCTACAAAAATACATTTATTTTAAAGGACGATGGGGGGGTTGCAAATCCCCAGACTGAGGGACAGAGGACATGGATTCTGTAATTTGATTTGGCTGGCAGACAAACGGGAGGTTTAGAAGGCTGCGGCCCGGCCAAGCAAGCAGCACCCATAAAACCGAGCAACTAACAAATAAGCGAGATTGTTTAAAAGGATGTATAATGATTGTCTTTCAGGCCGGTTGGCAGTCTCGTGACTTCACGTCAAATCTTCTCCCCATCCCCCACCCCTTCCCGGCTCCGAAGGTTTAGATGAGTCAGCGTCAGCAGATGGGATGGGAGGGGGAGGGGGGTTTCGCAAACCGAAAGGAGACAGAAACGCGCAAGCGCACACCGCGAAGGTTTTCCGAGGAAGGAAAGAAGGGACGGCTCGCGGTCTTCCCTCCCACTTTTCTCGCCACTGGGCTTGCGCAAAAGCAACCACAAGGCTTAACGTTTGGAGAGCCGGCTTCTGCCGCCAGCGCCAGTCCACCGCGGCGCACGCGCAGAAGCCGCGTGTCGTCGTTCTCCCCCCGGAGCGCCGGGGTATAAAAGCGGCTCTCAGCTGATGCTCCCGCATTGCAGGCGGAGGAACCTCTGACAAGAGACGCTCACAATGAGGCGCTTCGCTCTCCTCGTCTTTCTCTGCTCGCTGGCTGCGGGTAAGCGCGGGGTGGACGCGCCCTTTTTCTTTTTTATTTCGGTTCCCGTTACCAGGCCCAGACGGGGATCTCAGAAGGCGAGCGAGTGGAGGGTTGGGCCTCGCACCCCAGCCGGGGCTGGCCTGAGAGGAGGTGAAAGGCCCGCTAGTGTCCGACACTCTTGTTTCCACGCCCTGGGCCTTCGCAGGATTAGGCGCCTCAAACCTTTCACGGTCTTGGGAGCCACCCGCTGACCCTCAACCGAAGTTGGGCTTGGGAGTTACGAAGATTGCCGGCTGTGGAGGGCACTGGGCCGCTGTCTCGCTTCCTTCCTGGGCCACTTGCTGAAAGTGGGCTGCTGGTCCTTTGGGCCTGCCTTGGTTAGAGTCCCCGGCCTTGCGCAGAGCTGACTGGGCGGTATTCTTGTTTACCCGAGAGAGAAAGAGAAGGAGGGCGTCGCCTGGCTGCCGACCCTTTCCTTAGTACGAGCAGCTGCCCTTCTTCCGCATCGCGACTGGAAAAATCCTAGTCTGCCTCCCTTTAACTTGCCCTCCTTTTGGCGCTATTGATTTACTTTCTCCCCTCCTTTTAGTTTTTTTTATTTAAACCCCCTTTTCTACATTAGAAAGAGTCAAACATTCACCTCTGGAGTAGTGTTTATCCCAATATCCATGGAGAATGCGTGAGTGAGAGAGAGAGAGAGAGAATAAATACATTTATTTTAAAGGACGATGGGAGTTGTAAATCCCCAGACTGAGGGACAGAGGACCTGGGTTCTGTAATTTCACGAGAGAGAAAGAGATAGAAAGAGAAAAGAAAAGAGAGAAAAAATTGCTGTCTGTCAATGGCTTTTGTCAGTTTCTTCCTCCCACTTACGGTTTTTTTTTTTTTTTACATAATATTTTTTATTTCCATTTCATTCTATACAATCACATGTTTACTGTGCATAACCGGGGCATATAACATTGAGTAATAAACACAGCCCTCACTTATATAGAAAATGCCCCCTAAAATACAAACCCAATATACCACCTTGACCCACCATACACCCTCTTTCAACCCCCTCCAACTTTCATTCTTCCTTCTCACATACCCCTCTACACCTACTTCCCCTCCCCCTCTATCTAACCCTAACCCTATCACTCCCTCTCTTAATCCATTCCCTCCCTTCCTTCTCCTCCTCCTCTCTCTCCCCCTCTCCACCCTCCTTCTTCTTTCACTCAGTTCCTCCCTTCGGTATACTTCTATTACCTTCCAATATATTCGGTTTGTTCTGTTTTAACACTAACATTAAAAAGCCACAGTATACAAGTGCAATCATGTACTTTAGAACCGCTTACGGTTTTTTAACACCCTTTGATATTTGTGCTGCTTCTGAACAAGGACGCTGGTTCTCTGCTGTGATTAAATCGGAAGTACCTGACTTCACTGGGTTTTTTTTAAGGCAAAAGTAAGGCGTTTCTTGGTTGTTTACTCTTTCTCCAGGATATCTTCTCCCCTGGATAAAGGAGCCTAAATGAGATTAGGGATACTGAGTTTACCCAACAGGCTTTGTATCGGCCAAATAACAGCTGAGGAATCCTCTACAAAGTGTTCCTTGGCATCAGTGCAATGTTTCCTATGAAAACTTAATGTAAAAATGTTCTGAATAAAATAGGTGGAAGAGCAGCAGAATATAGACTACTGTATAGCTTGGGAATTGTTAGCATTTGAATGTTGGCTACATGGGGTGGTTTTACTCCGTTTTGGCACATTGAGAACCAAAATGTGTGTTTGGGGGGGGGGGGGAATAAGTGTATTCATCTGTTCAAAAATTACCCTGGAGGATGCAGTTGTTTTTGTTTTAGGAGCAGATTGCTAACCAAAACTTCTCTGATGTTTGTGTACATCTTCATTAATTCAATCTTTAAGGTGATAATTACTGTGAATCAGTCATCCTTGACTTAAAGGTGATGAAAGCTAATTGATTGCGCTCCTATATCTAAATTTTTATCACCCACAACAATTTTATGAAATAGGTTGAGAGAATAACAAACCTAAAGTCATTCGGTAATTTCCATGGTTGGATGAATCCAGTTAATCCTGGACTACAACTCCAAGGAAAAGCTGAACTGCTTAATCATGCTTAAAAAAAATTCAACTAGGCTTATAGAATTTAGTGAAATGTAATGAAAGAAGCACTTGAGAGTCAGTTTGCTGTAGTGGTTAACGGATCAGACTAGAACCTGGGGAATAGTGAGTCTTCAGCACAAAGCCAGCTGGATGACCTTGGGCTGACCACTTTCAGCCTTAGAAAAAAGGCAGTGGCAAACCACTTCTGAAAAAAAACCTTGCCAAGAAAACTGCAGAGGCTTGCCCAGGCAGTTTCTAAGAATTGGGCTTGATAGAATGGAAGGAAAAGAACAAAAACTGTTTTAATGCAGTCTTTATTTTCTTACTTAGAAAACAGAACACACACTATTCCTTAGGTTATCTACCCACAGATTTTAGTAATTTTAAATTACTAAATAATTCGTTAACCTTGGGTAACGAATTGCAGCAATTATGCAATAAGTGTAAAAATTGCATTCTATATTTATGCAACTTGACACTGTTTAAAAAACCAAAGAATTGAACAGATTCAAGTATAGCATGTGTAAAATTATTATTCTTGAGCAAGATTAGCATTCCTAATGAATACAAGTGAATAAATTTTCTCCTGTCCATAGAAATACAAGATATCTTTATTGGCAGTATGTCTTTTTTCCCTTTAGATTGTTGATTGCAAATACTGGAGCTTTGGTGGTGGTGGGGGAATCCTGGAATTCAACTTTGTGTATAGATTAGTTTTTCGTTATTGCTAAGAGATTCTTGCATATTCTAAATCATTCCTCACTGGCTGTTGATCTGTAACTGCTCAGTTATGGTTCCTGGTGGCAACAGACGCAGCCAAGCATGTTGGTACTCATCTTTTTCCCAAAGAATTCCAATTTGCTAGGCAATAAGTTGACGCTGACCCAGGTAAACAGCATCCATTATTCTTCTTTACAGGGCAAACACCAATATTTTGATGTATGATTTAACATACTCTTGTAAATAATGAACATAGCACGGGCATAATTATTGGTATTCTTAACATAATATTTTTGCAGCACAACCTTTTGAGACAATCAAATACTTTATAGGTCTGAATATATATTTCTCAACTGGCATTTTTTCCCATTCATCTTGAACAAACTACTGCAGTTGTCTTAAGCTTGTTCCTTCTCTCAACTGTGGGTTTCAGCCTTTTCTATAGTTGTTCTGTTGGATTCAGATTAGGATTTGTAGCAGATGAATTTAGATCAGTCCAATGTTTCCTTTTCAACCATCTTTGTATGTTTTGAGTCATTATCCTGTTGGAAGGCCCATACCCATGACGGAGAGTTTTCTAACAGTGGGCATTATGTTTTGCTCCAAAATGCCTAGCTATTCTTCTGATTTCATTGTATTTTACATAGATTTAAAGCACTCAGAAGTAGCAAGGCAATCAACCCCATTAACATCATGGCGCCGGCGCCTTGTTTATTTCACATAGTAGGTATGGTGTTATTTTCTTTAAAACAATTGTTTTTTCTTCTATGAACAGAGCTGCTGTGACTTACCCAAAAGGTTTCATCTGTCCAGAGAACATTGTCCCAGAAGTACTGTGGTTTGTCAATATATATTTTAGCAAACTTCAGACTGGCTTTTTTATAAGTCTGTCTTTCAGAAGTAGGGTCTTCTACCATGACGCCACTTTCAATCAAATGGCAACAGATAATATGACTTGATAATAATATCTCTATTATTAGTATGACTATGATTACTAATAATATGTCTACTATGAGTATTCTGTTCAACCTGGGATCAATTTTCCTCTTGCAGCCACATCTAGGGAGGTTAGCTATGGTTCCATGGACCTTAAACTGCTTGATAATATTAGTAGCCATGGTTGTAGGAATATGAAGTTCATCGATAATCATTTTGTAGCCTTTACTGTTCTTGGCTAACACTTTCTCCCCTCCCCCCACATCTGTTTTTCTTTCTCTTGCCCATTTTCACTGTGTTACACAAAGTGACACAAAATGGCTGATTAAATACTTTTCTCCAAATAGGCTGAATGATTGACTGATTTGAAGTCAACTATGACACTAATTATATAGACTTGAAAGATCACTACAACAATGCCTTTTTAACTTCTAAGATGTGCCAAAAAGTGCAATTTTCATTTATCTTATTATTTACAAGAAAAAGTTACATCATACTTCAAAAGCAAAGTGTCTGTTCTGGACTATACAGTACCCTGTTTTCCCCAAAATAAGCCCTCCCCGAATAATAAGCCCTCCCCAAAAATATTGCAACACAGCAGTAGCCATGAGGTGACCACGCTCGCTGCCTCCTGCACCTCAAAAAATAATAAGACCTCCCCAAAAATAAGGCCAAGCACTTATTTTGGGGGTCAGAAGAAAATAAGATCCTGTCTTATTTTCAGGGAAACATGGTAGAGAATGGTAAATTGGGATTCTTTGGGGTACCAATACTTTCGGCTGCATCTATTTAAGTCTAGGGAAAAAAAATAGCATGAAACTGGAATGAAACGTAATGCAGGCATGTCCAACCTGCAGCCCTGGATAGCTTCTAATGCAACCCCACAAAATCATGATTAAAAATATAAATAACATGCCTCCTTTATGTTTTTGATATACATCAACTGTATTATATATTTTATATGCGGCCCAAGATTCCTTCAGTGTGGCGGCAGACCAAAATGTTGGACAGGCATGATCTAATGCATTCTAATGCATTTATCCTTTATTTTCAGTTGCTTTGACAACTCCCCTGCTTTTGAAGAAAGACTGTACAAAAGGTCCAGAGGTATGGTGCCAGAATTTGCGAACTGCATCTGATTGCAAAGCAGTTAAACATTGTCAGCAAAATGTGTGGAACAAGCCTACCGTGGTAAGTTATTTTATTGCTTTGCTGATGATTTTAGCTCTGTTTTTGCAGCCTGCCAAAGACGTTTCCTTATTTATGTAGACAGGAGCTGAACTTTGGCGGGAAGTCAGAAATGGACCTCAGATCCACTAAGACTTGAGCTCTGTTTCTGCACCCCACCAAAAGCATTACCCTCTGCACCCAGAATAAGTGCAGGAGTATCTTTTCTTCAGGGGCTGAAAATCCTGCTTGAATTTTTCTACCCCCCCTCCCCCCAGTACACCACACTCCTCCCTGGAACTATGCTTAACAATCTATGTCATCACTTAACAACCACAACCAGGAGTGCCAGTTGCGGTTGAATCAATCACATGGGCAATCACATGACATCTTGCTTAACTACTGCTTTACTCAGTGATTGAGACTTGGGCAGACAAGAATTATATTGTGATCAGTGAACAGTTGTGGCCAATTCATGGAAATGGCCTAAAAGGCTAAGGTACCAAATTTTGCCACATTGTACGTAGTAAAAAATACTTTTTTTACCAGTAGACCAAAACAGAATTTTTCTGGTCATATTGATGCAGCAGGAGTTGTTTGATGCACTTGTGGTAGTTTTTGTAAAAGAAACAGTAAATAGTGTTTACTAGTTTTGCAGCCCATAAGGGCAGATGCTTGCATTCCTTATAAAGGATGTTTTGGGATCTGCCTCAATTAATTTAAAGGCTGCCGCCCTTGCCTCTGGGGCTCTTCTTGTGGGACATGTTGGCTGGTGCTGCTTCAGGGCGCCCCAGGCGCTGGCTCCTTCACACGCAGCCCGGCTCCCAGCTTCATCGGCATCCTGTCCGGTGCCCATCCTCGGCAGCACGGAAGGGCTCTGGACCCCACACATCTTTCACAGCCGCCTTGTTTCCCCCAATTGGAAACAAGGCAGCTGTGAAAGACAAGGCAGCGCTTTGTCAGAGTGAGAACACTTTCCCGCCATTACCAAATCTCCCAGGCTGTAATTGTACAGGGTGAGTGCACACCTATGTTTTCTATGGCGTGGAGCTGCGCCAATGCTCTGCGTGGCAGGCGATGACTCCAGAGCCCATCTGCGAGGGATTTTGAGGAACGTGAGGTGGAGTTTAAAGTTTAGAGTTCCAATCGTCTTAGTGACCCCTGTGAAAAGGTCGTTCGGCCCCCAAAGGGGTCGCGACCCACAGATTGAGAACCGCTGATATAGTGTGTTTGTGCTAGCACACGAACTTGAATAACACTGTAAAGCTAAGTAGCATCTGCAGCAGGACTCTCTTAACTGGATTTTCATTAGATTATACTTGACAGGTCTAAAAATTAAGTGTCATTTTATTTAACAAAAGGTATTTTTCTCCTCAGGAGAGTATTCCCTGTGATTTGTGTAAAGAAATTGTACGAGTGGTTGGGAAACTCTTAAAGAGCAATGATACAATGGTAAGAATTCTTTTCTTTAAAAAAAAATATCCTAATACTTTTATTCAAGAAGCAAAATGCAGGATCTAAAAAGGGGATTCCCCACTATGTTGACACATGCCTTTCAACCAAGGTTTACCATGAATGCATTTCCTAAAATAGAAGGAGTATTTTGGTATTAAAATGCCAATATTGGATTGCATTCATTCTTAGTGGGAGCTCCTAGGCCTATATTTTTTCATAATAGTACAAAAACGAGCTTGTGCCTTCCTTAGAAAGATATTAGTCAAATATACAGTATAAAAAATTCCTTTAAATCCTTCCATTGCACAATGAAAGAGTGATCATCAGCTATGCAAACATATCTCTACTTTTCCTGCTGATGACAAAAGCTAAATCATCTGAATATTTATATGATGCTTTGTAAAGATTTGCCTATGCTTACTTTCACAGCATATTTAATATTACTTTTTGTAGAAAGTACTAATGCCCCCAGCAAAGAATCCATAGCAGAGATGGGTAATATAGCTAAAACCATGTAACCAAAATTTAATGTCAAAATAACCAGTTTGGGTGTAACATTTTCCGTTTGAAAGATGAGAATAGGAATAGGAATGCAAAGCAACTTTTGGGTGAAATGTTCCCATTGCTGCCTTTGAATTTTTTTCAAAATTATATTAAAAAGGTTGAAAATTTTCAGGCTTGCCTCCTCCACATTGCTAGAAGACTTCTTGTGGCCTACTGACTAATAAGCAGACATTGTGATATCCAACCCAAAAATATTGCCCATCTCTCTCTCTCTCTAATATGATGCAAAAATTATCTAAGTATTTCTTCCTGGATGAGAAAAGTGAGAAAAATGTTCCTTTATGTTTATACCAACCTGTCTATTTTCTGTCATAGGAAGAAATAGATCAATATTTCAACAAAATTTGTGAATTTCTTCCTGAATCAGACATGGTAGAGCAGTGCAAGGACATAGTGGAGGCTTATTTGCCAAATATTCTGGATATGGTCAAATCAGAACTTGTAAGTATTCACTCATGCTACAGAAGCAACTGAATATATTACATTTTTCTTACGTAACTCAATATTCCAAAATTCACTGCAACAAGTATATTGAAAAAAATGTGCAATAATAAGAAGTCTAATTGTTTCTTGAAGATTTGATAATCTGGTTTTCAGGGGTACTTAGCTGCAAAGTTTCTGCTGCATTTAACATAGGTGAAAACAAGTAAATTTGTGTTATTTTCTACTCTTTAGGAGAATCCTGAAGTTGTATGCAGTTCACTCACATTATGTCAGTCTCTTCAGAAGCACCTGGCAGAAGTAAAATTACAAAATCAGCTTCAGTCCAACAAAATTCCAGCACTAGATTTCTCTGAACTGGCATCTCCTTTCATGGCTAATGTGCCACTTCTTCTTTATCCTCAGGATAAACCTAAGAAAGAAACTAAGGTGGGAATTTAAAATTGCAAATGGACTATTAGTGCTGCTAATAACATATATTATCTGTAAATTGCTATTAACTTTTTATCTTGGTGACAGTTGAATAAAGAAATTCATAAATATCCAAACCTAAAATGGTTTCTCTAAACCCATTACCTTAATTAAAAGCAGTAAGGAACTCAAAATATGCAAACATGAGTTAATCATGTATGCTTCTCCCAGCCTTCAAGTGGTGTTAATGCAAAAACTACTCCTTAATCCTGTTTAATTCTTAACTTGTATCATACATGTTATCTAACTGAACCAATTAAAGGATAAGGGGGATAACATTTGGGAAACTCAAAGTAAAAATAATTATGGTTAATTCAGAGTATTTTGAGAGGTAAATGGAAAACAAGTAAACATAATGCATCTATAAAATCCATTATTAAATATAATCCAGTGCAACAAGATTATATGTTTTTTCTCTAAATTCTTGTTTTAGAAATCTTAATACTGTTGATTTTGAATAAAACATATCACTATTCCAAGTATAACTTTACTAAATCTTGTTAGAAGAACCTAGTGCAGTGACACAGAAAAGGAAATGACACGGGTCAGAATGTTGCAGGGTAAAATTGTCTGAACTACTCAATATAAGTAGATTCACCCAAAATCTCAACAGCAATGAATTTGGCAGCAGATTTCACAGACGGTGTATTCTAGTGCCTGAAGGCAGAGAATGTATAACAATGTTAATTTTTTAAAAATTTATATAGCCATCTGATGTTTTGACATTATATTGAGTTACGATTTGCTTCATGCTTATCTGCAGGGCAATGGAAATGTGTGTAATGACTGTGTTCAGCTGGTAACAGATCTTCAAGATGCCGTGAGGAACAATTCAACTTTTGTTAGTTCTTTAATTGAACATGCCAAGGAACAGTGTGAACATTTGAGTCCTGCTTTGTCTGACTTGGTAATTTTTCTTAATATTGTTAATATCAGTGGGAAATACAGTATATGGCTTGGCACTTTCATTTCCACAGCTTTGTCAATTTAGAAATTAAGGTGCCACTTTAAAAGATCCATGGTCATGTGGCTGGCATGACTAAACGCCAAGGGCGCACAGAACGGTGTTACCTTCCCACCAAAGGTGGCCCCTATTTTTCTACTTACATTTTTACATGCTTTATAACTGCTAGCTTGGCAGAAGATGGGACAAGTAACGGGAACTCACTCCGTTAAGCAGCGCTAGAGATTCAAACTGCCGAACTTTCTGATCGACAAGCTCAGCGTCTTAGCCACTGAGCCACCGCGTTCCTTTTAAAAGTAATATAAATGTAAAATATGATTCTGACAATATGAAATAAATTTTACAGCCTGTACAGAATGTGTAAGAACAACTTTAAGGGGATTCTGGAAATTTGAATCCCGGCTTGTATTGCAGAATAACTTTGGATGAGCTGTCACCATTTAATATCCTAATTGTCACGAGAGAAATGTAAGATGCAATTACGTATGCCTTCCTTCATATTGTACAGATAAAAATATGTGTGTGTGTGGGTCCCAAATTCTTCTGTTGAAGTCAGTACATTTCTTTGACATAATGAAATACAGTGATTATATGTGGTTGGCATATTTTGCAGTTTGTGTAATAACAACTATCTCCAATGTCTCTCTTCCTCTTTAATAGTGCAAAGGCTACATTACTGAGTATTCTTCCCTGGCTATTCAGATGATCATGCACATGGTAAGATTAATATTTCCTATATTTTATTATCTTGCTCCAAAAATATATTTAAAAATCTGCCATTGGAGTTATAGCAAATGTCTTAACTAGGTCTGATAGCATCAAAAGTCATTTTGGATTAATTATCTAATTACTTAAGGACTAACTATCATGTCCCATCAGGCTACATTTTCTTTTAGTTCTTGAGATTATTTATATTGAAGATCTCTGTAGGAATGCAGCAGCAAGGACAAAATGATATTTATACCCGGAATCGTGCTGGGTTGACTGCAACACAACATTTTTCATAGGGCATTCAGTTGTCTATGCCTGTTCAGAAAGTATAAATATTGAAGAAAATTTATTTTGCAAAAATAATCATTCTATAGTTAATTGGCCCTTCCCTCTTCTTGCATGAAAAGTTATGGTGTGAACCATTTAGATGCTTGATTGTTTTTCCAGTTGTTTAACTCTCTTGTGTTTCTTTTTCACCATCCTGTCAACAGCAGGAGCAGGTATGTGAGAAACTTCCTCCCTCCACTTAGAGAGTGTGGCTTGATCTCTTGCTAATATAGTTGATAAGTGATATTTTTGACAGATTCAAGGGACAGAGCGGCTGTGGAAAGAATCCTTTTTGAGCCTAAAATGAAATCTTGGCCATTGTGAAACAGACAATGAGCCTGTTTGACTACCTGGCTTTGAAACTAAAATTAATGCACAGAAAATTCCACAAGGCCTGAAGCCATAATGATCCAGATAGTTTTAGGATATGATTTGGCCATAGATGCTGAGCTTCCTAAATAAACCTCTTTGGACCTTGCACCTGTCATGGTTTGGTTTGGCAAATGCATGTTGCATGTATTTATAACTCGGATTGTGGTGTTTTGTTTGCCAACTTATTATATGTCTTAATGAGGAAAACTCTGAAATGAGGAGGACATTTCTCGGCCTAAATAGAGATGGCATCATACTTTAGTATATTGGCTTTTTGTGTGTAAATGGTATGGAAACATCTCTTTGGTTGTGGGAGAATAGAATGATTGGACTACTTCAAAGATGGTCTGGAAACTCTTATATATAACTATGATATGCTTTCATAAGAAAATGTTTTGGAAAAGTGCATGCCTTGATACTCATTCTCTAAACCACCGTTAACCTTCTGTTTATAAGAGCTAAGTGCTTTATCTTTTCTACCTTGGAGTCAGTTTTTTATTCTTGGTGATAGCTAGACTAGGCCTTAGAGTTCCAAACTGGTTTGTCATTGTTTTCTTTCTAAGCCTAGGAGAGAGTTACTGGCCAAAGGTTACTGGCTTTGTATCTAAGGTGTGGCTAAAACTTATAATCTTTCAGTTTCTATCCTGATGCTTTAACCACTACATCAAAACAGGTTTTCATATCTTTCATAAGTCCTATTTAATAAGCCTGTTCAGAGTATTACATAGCTATGGATGAGATAATGGCCCTACAAAATCCCCTTTCTTGTTATTTACTGAAGTCATAGGAAGTTTTCACTGCTGTCAGATTAATGGTACCTTGTCACTTGGTTCAGACCTAACAAATTAGTTTGTAGCCAAAACTGCTTTAGCCAAGAATCGCAATTTGAGAGCAGACATGACAGCAAACTAGTTACCCACACAAAAAAGAATGTTTCCAGTTTGTTCTCCTGCTTCCTCTGGGGGGAGAAAAAAAGAGAATAATTCACAGGAGCCAAAACCAGTTGTAATTGATTTCTGTAGACTTTGCACTTCATAACCAAGTAAAATTAGCAACTATGAAAATGACTATACCAGTGGTTAAAACTTTGAGAATTCATAACAGACAAGGTGGATATAATAGTGATCTGTCCCATAAAGAGCCAGGTCGCCAAACTCCCTTGAAGGAAACATTCCAAATCACTTTCAAATGGCAACCTACTTGTGTAGTTTTCAGATGTAACACCAGTGATCAAAATAAACTGAACAGTTATGCAGTTTATTTAGTTAACCTACTCCCATGATGGTGAACCTGTGGCAGGTGTGCCAGAGGTGGCTGCTCTTCTAGTTTCTGGCGTGCGCATTCGTGCTGGCCAACTGGTCTTCGCGGGCACTAGAAAACGGTTTGGAAGCGGTCTGAAAACAGCCCGAAAAATGACCAAAAACACGCATGCTCATGCCAGCCTGCTGGTCTTTGGGTTTCTGGTGCTCCAGCATACACGTGCACTCTGGTTTGGGCACTCAGTGCCAAAAAGGTTCGCCATCAATGACCTACTCCCTTCTAGTTAAATTTTGTTTTGACTTGCTATGGTAGGAGAAGGTAGGAGGAGTTAAAATTATTCCTTAAACTGTTAAGCTAACTGCAGAGGAGGGAATTTTTGGGACAGCCAACTCCTTTATGAATGATTAACAGGTATAAAGTTATATAAACCAATGAGACTTTTCTGAAAGGTGAAGCTGCAGCAACTACAGGTATTTAGCAATTACGTGAACTCTTGAAATTGTATACATTCTGTCTTATATTTCTTTAGCATGTGGGCCATATTTGAGTTCAGAAGTGATCAGGAAATTTTGAAATATATATGTTTGAATACAGGTAGTCCTTGACCTGCAACAGCTTGTTTAGTGACCATTTGAAGTTGCAATGGCACTGAAAAAAGTAACATATGATGTTTTCCACACTTATGGCTGTTGCAGCATCTCTATGGTCACGTGGTAAAATTCAGGTGCTTGACAACAGACTCATATTTAGGATGGTTGTAGTGTCCTGGGACCTTTTGAACCTTTCTGGCAAGCAAAGTCAATGGGCAAACCAGATTCACTGAATTGCTGTGTTATTAAACAACTGCAGTGATTCACTTAACAACTGTGGCAAGAAAGGTTGTAAAATGGGGCAAAACTCATTTAACAGCTGTCTCACCAACAGAGATTTTGAGCGTTCAATTGTGGCTGTAATTTGAGGACTACTTGCAACTGGTTTACTTTGGCTATAGGGTAGCAGGGGACTTGTGATATTGATGAATTGTTACTTGCAGCAGCCCAGCCAGCTTTTAGTGAGGAATGTTGCAGAAATTGTTTCAGAATTCTTCCATTGTTTTCTCATTGATAATCTAGACTATCCTCTTCCTGTACAGTTATAAATTAGAGACTGTTTTTAAACTATTTAATGTGAAATACTAACCGAAAGGAAATTGGGGTTTGTCTTTTGTATAGCACTGAATGACTGCTAGAAATTGTCTTCTTTTCTAACCAGAAT
The DNA here is from genome assembly GCF_009769535.1 of Thamnophis elegans. NCBI lineage: Eukaryota > Metazoa > Chordata > Lepidosauria > Squamata > Natricidae > Thamnophis > Thamnophis elegans. Next base: position 13,303,770 of record NC_045555.1, on the reverse strand, counting down.
AGTGCTTGAATTTAGTAAAATGACTGCATGTATTTTGTAGAACACTCATGTTACATTGAAGTACCGATTTTAAAAAAAATACTGCACCAAGGGACGGTTATGAAACATCAGGAAGAGCGCATAATCTACACTTCTATTTGTTCTAAAAGTATTTAGCTTTGTAAATCAATTGTGGACACATGCAAGTTGCTGAAATAGGTTGTTTGATTCAACTTTGTTCTGCTGTGGCGTAGAAATGCCAAAAATGAATGAAATTCAACCTGAAAGCACACATAATGTCTAAGGATATACAAAACAAGCTATATGTGAACCACTTTTTTCAGGTTAACAGCTAGTTTTCAGGTGGACCATATCCAGATAGAGGCATTTTTCTTTTGGACATATAGTGAGGCATCATGTCGAAAGGAAAAATGTTTCAGGGAGGTAGAAAGCAAGAACAATTGCAGTCATGAGTGGTAGGAAAGACACTAAGTAGAGTGGGGAGGTCAGTTTTTTGACTGCACATAGAAAGAGGAGAGAAAGAAGCAAAATTGCCGTGTTTTCCTGAAAATAAGACAGAGCCTTATTTTCTTTTGACCCCCCAAAATAAGCACTTGACCTTATTTTTGGGGAGGTCTTATTATTTTTGAGATGGCGAGCATGGTCACCTCATGGCTGCTGCTGTGTTGCAATATTTTCGGGGAGGGCTTATTTTGGGGGGAATGCTAATTTTAACACATGCAATCAAAAGCCCGATTGGGCTTATTATCTGGGGAGGTCTTATTTTCAGGGAAACAGGATAGTCAATTATGTACAGAGCAGTATGGATTTGGGTTGATTGAAACCTGAAAAAATCAAAACTCTATATATTTTGGTTTTGCTGAACCACCACCTGTCTGGAGCATTTGGCAGAACTTCAGAGAGACACCATGTTTTGGGCTTGAAACAAAATGCTTTTTCTTTCTTTCCTATACAAATAATAACATCTATACTATTCCATGGCATCGGGGGCTGCTTTTACATTCATGAAATTAGAGTGATATTAAAACGAATTTGCTACCTTGTAGACTATAGAAATAACTTACATTGGTGTTTTATGTCTTCAGCAACCACAGGATATTTGTAACATGATAGGATTTTGTTCTTCCCTGAAATTTGTACCCCTCCAAACTCTGGTGCCTGCTAAAGTTATCTCTCCAGCAAAGACAGAGCCAGTTGAGGTAAGACTTGGTGCTTAGTTATCTGCATGTCACTTTACCAAAGCAAGGAGATAAATGTCTCAAAGAATGAATAGCTCTAACTTATGTGATTATTGTTATGGATCTGAGTGAGAGATCAGAAGCCTGGAGATGGTAAAGGAGAGAAAATCTAAGAAACAATCCCAGAGGGAACCTCCTGATGAACTTTAGTAAGTTAGAATAACATGAAATAGAAGAAAAAGATCCAGAAACATAAAATTTTCATCACAAATGCCTGGACAGCCTGTCCCAAGGTTCAACAATGCACTGAGAGGGGGCTGGAAATAAACTACTGTATGAACAAGCAAACTATCAGTGGTGGCTTGGTGTTCTTGGACTCTCTTCTGACTAAACAGTGGTTTAGTTTCTTTCCATGGGCCTTGACCTTCGGTATTCTTAACAAAAATAGTTTTTTTTTCTTGGCCAGCCATTTTGCTAGCCTTTGACTTGAAAAGTTGGGATCCAGGGGTGTCTTCCGATGGGATCTGTTTGTGTTCCGGCTGGATGAAGTGGTTTTAAGGCCAGATTCCTGCTTTAAACTCAGGCCAGATCCATATTTCATCTAGCACAAAAGAGTGTGCTTCCAAACTTCTGCCCAAGCCGAAGCTTTGCCAATGAATGCATCTGGCTCAAGCTGGGGCTGCAGTAAGACTCTGAGAATACACCCTTAAAGTACCTCAGAGGGATAATGGATCGATTGTTTCTCTCTTACAAAATAAAAGGATTTTTTTTCCTGTTTCACATTTAGCAGAATGTTGAAGAATACATTACCTGGTATGTGTAGCCAGGAAGAGCAGCCTTTCCTTCCTATTGACAGCAGACCCCATAAATGTAGAGCCTTTGTCAACAGCCATAATACCAACAATGGTTACCATTAATAGATACTTGAATGGATGAGTTTTATAAGGATGAAAGTCCTTATAAAGTACTATCAAATAGATAAAAGTTTACTCCCTTTGGGCATGGGCTTACCTTCACTGAGGTACAGGGAGCGCCATGTTGTATTGGCCCATTGTGCTAAAACTGCTATAATATTCTTTTCATGTTAAAATGAGTGAGAATGGAATCTTGACTTAATGTGAATTACATTTCTGGACACAGGGGGGGGGGGAATTCTGCAGTCCTGCCCTAATTTAGAAAGAAATGAAGTAGCCCAAGGGTTGACAAGTTATTTTACTACATTGTGCTAATAATTGTACAGATATTATAAGGTAAAGGTTCCCCTCACATATATGTGCTAGTCATTTCTGACTCTAGAGGGCGGTGCTCATCTCCATTTCAATGCCGGAGAGCCAGTGCTCTCTGAAGACCTCTCTGTGGTCATGTGGCTGGCATGACTAAATGCTGAAGGCGCACAGAGTGCTGTTAGCTTCCCACCAGAGGTGGTTCCTATTTTTCTACTTGCATTTTTACATGCTTTTGAACTGCTAGGTTGGCAGAAGCTGGGACAAATAACAGGAGCTTACTCCATTACGCAGCACTAGGGATTAAAACTGCCAACCTTTCTGATTGACAAGCTCAGCGTCTTAGCCAATGAGCCACTGTCCCTTTTACAGATACTATAGTAGTTGCTAATTTTATAATTAACAATTGAATAGCCAATACTGAAGTCAGAATATGTAAGAGTGGTTCCTTCAGGTGACAGGAGGAAGTTTTAAGTTTTGCCTTCTTAACTAGTGAGGTAATCCTTTCTTGTCAGGTTCAATTTCCAGTGACCCAATATATACTGCAGAGTACGCCCCAACTGCTGTTTCATGTTTCTGTGGCTGTTGATGTCTTGGTTACTTGTAGCACCGGTAATAATTACTGCAAATAATGTTTTTTTTTAATTGTAGATCAACCCGAGTCAAAAGGAAGCATTCTCTCTCTGTGAAGTATGTACTATCATGGTAGAAGAGGTAGCCAGCCTTCTGGAAAGCAATAAGACGGAGGTATGCATGTACCATGAAATAAATTAGACTGCTAATATCACCTTTTATAATACAGTTTGCTCTCCAAGAGCTGTGCTCCATCTAGTATGATCAAATGAGGACAGGTGGCTTCTGACAAAATGGCTTTCTTTGTGGTGGCATTCTATATATGAGGGGTTATCAACCTTTCAGCCCTCAGGGACCACTAAATTTATAATTTTAAATTCCGCGGACAACTAATATCTGCGTAGTTACTGGTTGGGTGGGTGTGGCTATATGGTCATGTCACTGGGAGGGCGTGGTCAACTTGATGTCACTCACGTCAAAGGGTGCCTTGCTAGCCTCTACTTGCCCCTCCCCTCCCACTCCTTGCCCCCTCCCGGGCTCCTTGGGTCCCCAACAGGAAGCAGTTTTTGGAGCTAAACAGCCTCCAAAGAGAAAGGTGGCAAAACAGGTGGCTCAGTTCAAATTGGATCTGACCAAGAAGGAGGCTCAGCAGAAGCACCTCACTGAGGACTACGAGCATAGGCTTTTCAAGCAGAGGGAAGACCTGCAGGAGTGTAAGGTCAAGTACATGATACAGTCCCACTGGAACAAGGCCCTCTAGCTCTTTGCCACCAGTGGTGCTTCCCTCCAGCCTTCGCCCAAAGCCCTACACCAGGAGGCTGAAGCAGACTCCAAGTCGGAATTTCTGCCTCCCTCTGACCCACACAAAAAGACCCCGATGGGGGAAGATTCTCTGTAACAACACAAGTGTTCATTGCACGTATCTGGCTCAGGCTGTAGTTTGAGGACTCCTGATTTAGTGCAATATAAAAAATGTAAATATTTTTTCTATGGACCACCAAAATTTTCTCGTCGACCACCAGTAGTCCTCGGACCATCAGTTGGTGACGGCTGCTATATATGGATGAGGATTGCCAGAGGAGTTCATCTTGATTTTTTAATGCTGCATTTCAATGTACCGTTGAACCATACCATACTTATTTTGTGTATTGCTAGTTTTAGCAGATGCCTAGAGGACTTATGATGCCTGAATTCTCTCAAAATAGTTACCTTTGTTTGTACTAGGAGGAGATGATACAAGCAATGGAGAAAGTCTGTTTAGTGCTACCTGAAAAATCCAGAGAGGAGTGTAAGGACTTTGTGGAAGTTTATGGGAAGTCTATTCTTGACATGTTGCTGGAAGCTACTAGTCCTAAAATGGTGTGTGTGATGCTGAGATGCTGCACAAATAACATTTTACCAGCTGGTAAGAACTCGAATAATCCTTTGCTACATAATCAATGCTTCTGTGTTTGGCTTGAATTTTACTTTTCCGGTATTGCAAATTTTTTGTTCATTAATGTAAATATAGACATTAACTTGACATAAAACACCTTTGCTTTGTGTACCCTCAGAAGAAATTGTTCCAGTGCAATCAGAATTGGGAAATATCTGTGATGTGTGCAAGATGGTCGTTGCTTATGCGGACAAGGAACTAGCTAAGAATGCTACCACTGCTGAGATTGAAGTATTTCTGGAACGAGTCTGCCACTATTTACCGCAGTCTGTTAGTGACCAGGTAATTAACATGCTATTGTGTGTTAAAAACTGCACTGCTGTGAATGACTTATTCTGAAAAGCTAATCTATGAAAGCAGAGCGAGTGATGATTTCTGCTTTGTAATGATCACCACCACCAGTGTCAAACTGGACACTTAAAATTCCTGCGTGGTAGAGGTAGGCTCTTTCAAATCATCAGTGTTGTGAAAACAGTTAATCTGTTTAATTGGTTTGTTAGATTGCTGAGCTGGTGATACTTTCAAAATGTAATAATATAAATAAACAGTTGCCTTGAGCTGTAACAAGGGGGTTGCTTCTTTTGAGTAGCAGATCACTTCTATGCTTTAAAAGAAGTTGTAGTGAGGTGCTGTTTGTATTTCATAACGTAAGTTCTCAAGTTGCAAGTTACAAACATCATGCTTAGGGGTTTGAAATATTCCTTTGCTTTTCACCTATCTATATGATGCTCATGGATTTGTTTCAAAAATCAATGGATGCATCATACTTCTATACCCATTCTTTACGCAGTAATTCCTTGCTTAGTGATTGCTTGCAAACATGACAGTAATAATAATAAAACTCAGAATCAGTGCAGGATGTACCATCAAATGTCATGGCCTCTTATCAGAAGCCTTCAGTTTGATACCAACTGAGGTCTGGTCAATTTCAAGTAGGAGTCAAGGTTATAATCACCCACAGGCAGTCCAGCTTACAAACAATAATTGGACTTGGAACTTTATTACTAAGCAACACAGTTCTAAAGGCCGAAGTCACATGACCTCACGCAATGGCAATTCTGGCAGTTCTAGTTGCCATTGATAGTAATCCTGCATGGTTACTTTGACCTCCTCCTGGCTTTCCCATTGACTTTGCCTATCAGACGCTGGCAGTGGTGGTTGCAGATGGCAATGACGTAACTGTAAGAATGCTGGCAACAGCTGCAATTACAAGGACTGGTCATAAGTCCCCCTGATTCAGAGCCATCATAAGTTATAGCAGTCACTGAACAAGTCATTACACAAAGTCTACCTGTAATTGCAGTCACAGAGCTGAGCTTGTTAGTAAACTTACAGTTATTACTTTTTAGGGAAATGATATGCAATGGAAAAAAGCAACCCAGGAAAAATTAACTTGTTTAAACAATCTCTCTTGTCTGGCAAAAAAGATGGCACAGGACACTGTATGGAAGAACGTATCTAAATGAGGTGGCAACAACTAGCAATCTTCATTGTGTCTCTTTCTCTCGCACACACATACATGTTCCCTTACAACCATCTCACTTTCTATTGAAGGACCAGATTCTGGTTCATAAATAAGAGAATGTATTTAACTTTGTGACCAATAAGTTATTTGGTTAGATTAGGTCTGCAAATTGTGATAATCTAACACATATCAAATATCTCATTGAAATCAACAGTAGCTTTGGCTAGATAGCAGTCGATATAACAAATTGAAAATTTTCCATCTGAGTTACTTAATCAATTGGTAGAGGATCCTGTTCCATTTCTCACCGATGCTTAATTTTTTATAAACAGTGTGTCCAGTTTGTGCAGCAATATGAGGCAACAGTTGTGCAGCTTCTCGCAGAAATGATGGATCCCACTTTTGTGTGCAATGTAAGTACCGTAAGTTAGAATATTTACTTATGAACTACACTTCAGTGTATGTACCATTAAATAAATATTGATTGGGCATTTAAATGCTTGGGTATCTACTATCACAACTCAAAGCTATTTATGGACTAGCAGGTGCCAAAGAAAATGCAATAATGCTTTATGTTAAAGTGATTTTTTAAATTCTGGATTGATCCAAATCGCAAATGCAAAATTAAAGCAAAATAGGAACGAGATGTTGGCGATACTGACAAAATGCCCTTTGAAAAACTGGGTTTTGTTCCTATCTTATTTTCTGACTCTTACTTCAACCAAGGCATAACTTGTCTGTCGTAATGATAGGGTTTTCTTTGATTCCTTTAGAATTCTTTGTAGAAATCCTAATAAATGAACGGATTGATCACACTTTTATTATAGTGAAACAGTAAACTGCAATTACTACCTTTCACTTCATAGAAACTTGGAGTTTGCGCAGCATCCACTAAATCTCTTTTGGGATCGGAATTGTGTGTCCGAGGACCGGGGTATTGGTGTAAGAACATGGACACTGCAACTGAGTGTAATGTAAGTATTTTTATATACTTCTGAGCAGGCATGTAGGTAGAGACAGAAACCCAACAAGCAGCATTTCCTTATGCCAGCTAAGAGGCTTTCTACAAGGCAGGCACATTACTAGAAGGCATGAGTAAGATCCTAGTGCTAAGTAATACAGTAGGGGTGCAGTTTATGCTCCTAAAATTAATTGTTGGGATTGGTGAATGCCACAAAAACCCAATAGGTTCAGCCTTTACTCAAAACAAGTAAATAGAGAATCTTGAGTAATTAAAAATGTTTCTAAACAACAAATGTGTTTAAAATAAACATGCTTGTGCATTAAAAATGCCTTTAATAATAAAAACCCATTTAACTACATAAAAAATGTGGCACCTGATATATTTTACTGGAGAATTCATTCCAAAGCTACAGTATTGTCATTGAAAAGGCTTGTCCATCACATCCTCCAACATGAGAGACTACCAGAGCAGGATGCAATAGTGAAAGCATGAAATGTTTCTGCTTCTCTTCCATTGTCTGTAAGATCAGTAATGAGCTCTTAGATATTGTTCCCTCAAATGTGAGTTTTCTTCTATCTGCATTCTAATCTGGCTTTGTTGTCAGCTGAGGGATATACTAAGAAACTGAATGGGTTGTGCATAGCAAAGGAGAATGCCAAATGTCCAGAATCAGCCCTGTCCTATGGCCAGATCATCTCCATTGTCTTCATGGATCTTAATCTAGGCTTCAAGAGAAGCACCTGCATGTAAGCTGGAAAGTTGTCCAGTATCGCTGGAATCAACTAGCTTCTGGGAGTAGACCATGAAGTCATAAATTGATGTGATCAGGACAATCCTGCCTTGAGTAGTCTGGAGAAGATTAATCTGGTGTCATTTCTATCAATTGGGTGGTCAAGCAGGATGAGTAGTGTATACCATCAGAACCCCAACTACCTGATAACTAGATATAAACATTCTAGAGTGATACTGAAATGGAGAGAAAGCCTGGTGAGAGTAAAATAATTTCTTTAGATAATGCCAGCCCCCCTTTGTAATTCCTTGATTTGCTTTAGTATTGTACTAGCAAACTAATCTTACCCATAGTCAAGCTGGGGATAAATCAGAAAAATGTTATTACCTGTTCATTTTGTCACCGTATGACAGGCCAAAATGCTGACCATAATGTCATCTAAGGCAGGGGCCTGCGGGCCAGATGTGTCATGTGCTGGCCATGCCCACACCCAGTTTAGCAAAGGGGAAAAAAGTGATACCTCCTGTGATCCCGCCAGTTTGAGACTCCTGATCTAGAGACTTGGTGCCACATGTATCTTCCCTAGGAAGGCATTCCTTATGCCTGTTCTGTTATCTGTGTGATGGCAAGTGGACATTTTTGTTCCAGAAAAATTTAAATTATTTCACTTTGAAATGTATTAACTACTGTGCCACATTTGGCTGGAATATAAAATAAAATTATAAATGAAATAAAGTGGCCCTTGTCCACCTCTGGAACAGCTCCCTCCCTCTTTGGTGTGAATCTCATGGTTTAAGCGAACACGAGTAGGGTTGTTCATAAGGGGTCAACCTCATTAGTTTGTGATTATTAATAGCATAAACTGGAATTCATGGTTCAGTGTACAGCAGGAAAGGTAAGTTGCAAGCTAGATGAACCCAAGTTGTGTTTAGGCTATCAGAGCTGAGCTGTGGGGAATTCAGACCACTAGATGGCATCAAAGCCTTATGGTTTCTGTCTCTCTTTCCTGCCATCTACTGATTATCTAGGTTTTTTCCCAGGGTAGATTTGAGACTCAAGTTAAAACTCTGATGTTGGTTGCAAAAGTTGTAAATATTTGATAAGCAACAACTTTATAGAATCCCAGAAATCCTTTGGAATGACTTCCAGGCACTCTGCATAATCTTGATATAAATAATGTCTCCTCTGATTATGCTTTGCATATCTCTTCTCTCCCCCTCTTTCCTTCCCTCTTTCTCTCCCAGGCTATTGAACACTGCAAGCGCCATGTGTGGAACTAGAAGATACATCATTTTGGCCAGCTCTTTTTTCATTCTTGGAAGAAAATGGAAGCCAAGGGTTAGGCTAGTAAAAGCTAAATCTTAGTGTCTTGATCTTCTCCCTCTCCATTTCAAGTACCTTTTTTATCAATCGCTTAGTAGCCGTGCTACTATTGTGGAAGGATCCATTGTTTTGACTTGCTGATATTTCTAACTCCAGTTTTAGACCTTTGCGGTACATGAGAACATACTGCCAGTCATTGGTCAATTGGGTTCAATGTTTCTGAGGAGGAGTAATAATAAGTGTGTGTATATGTAAGTAAACTAAGGACAGTGCTGGTGTGTCTGAATTTTAATTACTTGTTTTTTTTTAAAAAAATAATTCTTGCTGATAATTAAACCTAAAACATGGGACTGTAGTACTCTCTATTGAAATAGCTGTTGATACCCTTTTGTGAACAGTTATTGTGCAGACAAAGCTTCCAAATAAATTCTTAACTGCTGGCTTAAAACTGCCTCGACAGAGTCAGTCCCATTCCTTCCAAAGGGAGGACTTTGGAATGCCCACAATTACGTCATAATTAAGCTCTTAAGTCCCAACGCCTGTGTAGCCAATACTGAATGTATGTTCATTCACAGCCTAAGGTGCAGGCAGTGCTCGTTGATAGTGCAAGTTTGAAATGCTTACGAAAGATCAGTCCATTATTTTTGAAACAAATTTAGCAGCTTCTCATTCAACAAACAACAGTAAATTATTACCTAGAAAAACCAGAGGTGCACTTAATTTGGTCCACCTAGTGCACGGAGCTCTTTCCCTCCATATCGGTAAAGTGTATTTCCCGAAACTAAAATAAAAAAAAAGCTTGGTAGGAAAAAAAAATACCTGTTTTCTTGTGGATTGTACAATTGTCTATTAAGATTGTCTCTTAACAACTGGTCCCGCTACAGAAGAGGTTCCCCCACCCCAGGCTGTGGCCCACTACTAGGCTGCTCAAACGGTGGGAGCCCACACATGTGCACGAAGCTCCACGTGTCCACCACTTTCCAAGCCAGAAAGATTTGGGACCGTTGCTCTAGAGAGTTAACATCTTCTTGCCTGAGTAGGCATTTTCTTGGATTTATACTAGGGATAAATCAGAATGTCTAGAGCAAAATGTTCACTGGCAGTCATGACTTTTGCCTGAAGACAGCTGTGGTTCACTGGGATGGGTAGCAAGCACATCAACTCAAAAACAGTACCGCTTGTTGAACATCTATCAATGAATTATAAAGCCCTTAAACCCCAGGACTTCTGATTTTGTTTAAAATACAGATTTGTAGAATGAAGTTATTAAAATAATCAACCTCTGCATTATTGTTAAAGTTAGGAATATATTTTTTAATTTTATATATCTTGGGTGCACTTTTGAGGGCATTGACTTGAATTCTTCAGGTTGATATGTCATTATTATTATTTTTTGTTTGCTGCTGGCTCCAAATTCTTGCTGCTTTAAAATAAGCATATAATGAAAAGCAACAGCAAATTAATATGAATGTTTGTTGTGTAGCATTGTAGTTAACATCTCCTTTATAAGAGATTATTTGTTGTTGGAAAATATAACACACCCCCTGTAAAAGAAAAATGGCATTCTGTGAGGTAAAACACATTTATGTATAGAATCTTGTTTCTTGCTGAAAGGAAACGATTTCATATTTTTTGGACAAATTCTTACAATTTAATGTAAATATGATTTGCACAATAATTACATTCAGAAATGAGCTGGGAAAATAAGCAGCTGCTTTAACAAACTGCTCTATTCTATTTTTTTTTCTTTTTGCACTGAAGCTTCTGTAATTCAATAAAGATGTAACTACATTTTGTCAGTAGTGTTTTAAAAAATCATTTTAATTATTAACTTGGAAGCTAATACACTGAGAGAGACAAGTTGAAATGTTGATAATTCGTTAGCAGTAGAGTCATGTCCTAGAAATTTTAGAGTAGCCTAAATGAAGTGATGTTTAGAGCTCCTGTCCAATATTATAACTTTTTTAAAAAATATGGTCCCTGCTCCCTGTTCTCCAAAGCCACAGGGTGGGTTTAATATACCATGCTCCCTCTTTGTAAAGTTGAAACATTAAATTTGAAGGGCATCAGTTCCTGTGGATGGTCAAATCATTTCATACAGCTATAAATTTCCTTTTCTAAATTCTCAGTTCTGTTATTGTTTTTCTACAATTAGAATTTTGAAAGACAATTACTGAATTGTACATAGCAATGTAGCTATGTGCCACTGGACAAGAATATTGCCCTCCGTTCCTATAGTAAGCATTTATGTGGGTCATGATTTATTATTTTTCACTGTTACTGGCATTTCTTGACCCCCCCCCCCCCAATTCTTAGTTGAACTAATGAATTTAGTTTGTAACAATGGCTTTTTTTAAGTGCTTAAGTTTCTTGAAGTTGCAAGCTTAATATGTGAATATGCTATAAATTGAGCAAACTGGTTCTACAACAACTATTGGAGGAAATGTGAATGCTACTATAGCAAGAACAAAAAGTATTAGGCACTGTCTTGTACTTCAACCTTTTATTTCCTTCTAGGATTCCTTCAGGCTTATGCTGCTTAAATTTAATGACATATTTTGAATGCCATTTCATTCTTTTCTGAATGAAAAGAAATGGATATGGTCTATTCAGCCTTTTATTTCAACTCAATACACTTTCTTCACCTCCTTAGTACAGGGAGTTTGCAGATTGGGGGTTAGTGATGTCCAGAGGAGGGGGTGGTCCTGAGCAGCCTAGAGGTGGGTCATTTTTTAAAAAACCAATCAGTCTTCCTTGGGCAGCAGAGGGATGAATCGGTCAGAACCAACTCTTGGTTTTACAAGCTTATTAATAAAACTTGATTTACTATTGTAAGAAGCTGTTTGAGAATAACCACAATGGTTTTATTCTTATACAAAACAACACCCTGCCTAAAGTTATATTACCAGTAATGGCGAACCTTTTTCAACTTAGGTGCCAAAAGCACGTGTGCATGCGCTTATCGTGCTCGCTCACATGTCCACCTCCATAATTTAATGCCCCCTTGCGCATACGTGTGTGGAACCCCTCCCCCCCGGCTGCCCCGCGCATGCACACAGAGCTTTCTTGGAGCTTAGGGAGGGTGAAAAAGGCCCTCCAGAGGCTGGAAATGACCCATTTTCCTACTTCCAGTGGGCCTGGTAGATCCATTTTCCGTCCTCCCCAGGCTCCAGAGGCTTTCTATCGCGCAAACCGGAAGTTTGAGAACAGACTTTTGTGTTGCCTGTTGGGCTGTTTTTCTCCCTCCGAAGACTTCATGAGGCTTCCCTGAAGCCTCCGGAGGGTGAAAAATGGCCAAAAATCAAGGCTGAAAAATCATCTGGCCATGGCAATGTCTTGCGTGCCCTCAGAAATGACTCCACGTGCCATAGGTTCGCCATCACAGATATATAAAATTGTTAAAACTGTAGAATCTTCATGTAAAAATGCATTTATATTTCATATTTCCCAACTTTTCCCTCAGAGGTGATGTGCATAATAAGGGCTTGAACTATTTACAATCAGAATTGTCTTTAAAAGATTTGGAGCCTAGCACATGTCTCTCTCCATTTGCCTGGGCTGGAAAAAGAAAAGCAGGGAAGAAGTCACCACATTTCCTATTTCTGAATAATTTATCACTGGAGAGAGAGATGCTTTGGGGAAAGTGGTGGAGCCTGTTTTAATAGGCTCTCCTGTAGCATGTGGGAGGATACATGAGGGATTATGGGAGAAAGGCTGAGTCAAGAGAACCAGAGGAACCGGCCTGTCGCATCTTAGAGGTTACGTGTTCACTTCTTCATAATAGGCTTCATGTCAGGTTGACAGACTTTCAACAAAATATGGGGCAGTAATTAGGTTACACATACCTGGTTTGATCACGAATGCCCTCTCTTTTTCATAAAGAAGAAACATGCAAACATTCCTGTCGGGAATAAGGTGCAGACATCCCATTTGTCCATGGAATAAATTATCTTGGGTGTTGTTGTTTTTTTGGTATCCCGCATTCCACATAATTCTGAATGTGAATCAGGCTTGCATTGATTCTTGCTATGTAATTGCCCAGCACCTAGCTGACCTTGGCTTGAGCTACAAAAAAGTGTGGTTGGTTTGGATAGCTAATTTTGGTCTTATTGTTAATTACATTAATGTAGCTATATAAAGTTACTGGCAATTGAATGCAGTTCCAAAGGAGCATCTCTGCATAGGTATATAATAATTAGAGTCACAAAATGAAGACTTTTTTCCAGCTGTCAAGAACTGGTATTGACTTTAAAGAAATTGCAGTGTGATTTGAAAGACCTACCAAGGCCGCCTCATGCTTATCATCTGCTGGGATACTGCCATATGCTCTCTCTCTCTGTGTGTGTGTGTGTGTCCCTTTGAAGGCTGCAAAAACTGCAGTTAGTACGAAACTGGCTGGTATGTTAGCACATCATAGTCGCCATAATCATACTGTAGGAAGTTAGCACTCAACCCTATCCTAGAAGAATGAAATATTCTAGGAAATATTAAAAAGGCAAAATACTATATTTCCCTGGATGAGAAATGGAGAAACATGTTTTTTTTTAGGCAGGAAGCAGACTCACTCTTAGTAGCCCCCACCCTCCTCGATGGCCCATAGAGGATGTCCGCATTTAAGATAAAGGTCTATTCATAAGCAAATTCCCTCATCCAAGATCCAACAAAGGTAGGATTAGCCCTCAGCCATAATAGGAATTGCCCCAAACCCTCTTCATTACATCATCCAGCAAGTTTCAACCAAGCTTGGGACTCAAGACATTACAAAGTTACCCCTGCATGGCCCCATGGGTGTCTGACAACCAATCAGAATACATTTTTAACACAGGAACAGGAAGCTCCAAGGCTTCTTGCAGAGGGCAGAAATCTCCCTCTCACCCATGTGCTCTTTTTGCCCAGGATCTCAAACTATGGTCCTGTGCACCATTAAATCATCTCCAAGCAGTCTCCACGTTTCCGGTGTCTTTTTTCCCATTTGGAACTGACCCCAGATAGACATTTCTTCCAATACATACATACATACATACATACATACATACATACATACATACATACATACATACATACATCATACTAAAAATATATATAAAAAAAGCAAGAAAGGGAAAAAGGAAATTAGAAAAAAAATAGCTTACAATCTTTTACAGTAGTTACAAGCAAAATTATACATTTACCCTTTATAGTTGCAACTTTTCTATTTTATCCCATTGAAAAAAAATCTATAAAAGGTTGTCTCTCTTTAAAGTCCTCTGAATCGGTGTATATATTTGAGTCCAGAATTTTCTAACATTTTTTTACCTGCTAGAAGAAAATGTGCACCCAACATATAAAATGTCCACTCACATTTTTACAAATTTGAACATAAATATATACTTTGAAGTGCCTTTATATATTTTAGACATTTTCTCTAGTGACCTATGCCAACACATTTTAAACATATTCTTTAACATAATGAAAATGTAATGTTCCATCTTTATATTATAATCCAAAATTTTAGCCCACTATCGTATATGACTTTTCAAATTTCAGTAAAAGTTTATACATTTTAGCAATTGCATATTCATAAATTGTCCAAAATTCTACTTTAAACTGGTTATCGAGGGGGTTACTATGTACAATTCAGAGTACTGTTTAATTTCTAAGCCAGTGTTTTTTTAACTTAGCAATTTTGCATGGATTTCAACTCACATGTCAACATATCTTAAAAGTTGCCTATGTTGAGAAACACCTTTGTGTTTCTAAACACAAGTTCTCCGCACATCTTTTGACATTTTGTTATAGGACCATGAAGAAACACATTCACAATGTTTTTCCAACCTTACTTAACATTGACAAGCCACCTCATTGTAGACCTTCCAGAAGCTGCTAGGGACAAAGCTGTTCCAAAGGGCATCTCGAGGGTAAATGGTTGCCAGCACTACTTACTCCATTAAATGTATTTTTTAATTGACTACTGTATGCTGAGTCCCTTTCTATCATGTTTAATGTTTTTTAATGATGTAAATCAGAGGTGGGTTTCACAAAATTTCTACCACCAGTTCACCGCACACCAAAACTGTGAGCATATGAGAACCTTCCACACATGCACTTTGTTTGTGTGTACGGCTTGCGCACATGCACACGACTTAGAAAACATGGCTAAATAGAGCCTAGGTGGGTGGGTGGTCGGGTTGCCACTACCGGTTCGCCCAAACCAGTCCAAACCAGCTGAATACCACCACTGATGTAAATTGAGAATTGTCTTAGGGGGTCCGACAACACATAACAAATTGGAATCCCAGCCTGTCTATAACCACATAGCTTCTCGAATCATTTTCCTTCCCTCAATCCTCAGTTGTAGCAGGGAGAAAGGGAAGAAGGCACATCCTTGTGGGCTGCCAAGCAAACAGGCTATTATGCAGAAACTGGAGTTGCTTCTTTCAGCTGGGAATACTCATGCACTTACAAATGATGCAAATAAATTACATGGGTGTGGTAAATGGTACTTGTGAAACCTTTAGTGGGTGTTAAGTACTCCCCATCTTGTAGCTTTCTTTTGGGGTTGCTTATTCCAGAGAAGAGGCAGGCTCCATCACTGAAGAGTTGGTTGGCACCAGGACCATGGAAGGCTCATGGAAGAGTTGGGTACTGCTGGCGGTGTTCTCCCTGGCTTTCTATCAAGGTAAAGAACAAGAGTTTTGTTTTATTCTTGAAAGGAAGTAGAGGTGTTTATGTTACTAGAAGAAGAAGAAAAGTAAAAAGCACTAGGCTAGTTTTGATCCTTCTTCAGGGAGTGGAGCACACTTGGCTTGGCTAGAAATGGGGAAGGCTATGAAACTGGAACTCTGGTTAAGTCCACTTAAAGGCTAGCTAACCTTTTCTTTCTTGTGTGCAGAATAGTTGTCCTGTCCTAATCCTAGAATTTTCATAGTCTCATGACAAAAGAGGTGATTTTTGTGGCCTAGACAGAGTTGGTAATATGGACATCTGAATATCAGGAATAAGTTGGGCTACCCTTCCTGTGTAGATTTTGTTGCTTGGGGCGGGTGATCAATGAGTGAGCTGGTGGCATTTTTAAAGATTGTACCTTGTGCAAACTGTGAGCAATCATGATACTACTATCTATTGAAATGGGAATAGCATTGAATTCTTGAAGCATGGAGCCACTCTAACATCCATTATGCTCTTCCTCTGTAGTTCAATTGTTCTGCAAGATTAAACTTACTCCAAAAATACTCTCAAAGTTGCTGTTTGACCCACAGCTGACGTGTAGCCATTAGGAACAATGCTTAAGAATCAGAGTAAATTCTAAACAGCCTTGCATTTAACAATCTTATTTTCATTTAATAAATAGACGAGGAAACATCCCTTTTTATTCCTTGTAGAATAGATGTCATCTATCTTGCCTTTGAATCTACACCAGCAGATACTTTGAATATGAGAAATTTCTTGGCTAAAGACTATTCTTGCAGAACCTGTTTTCAGAGTTACAAGGCATTTTCATTTCAGAGCAATGTACATCAGCCAATGTCAGGTGTATCATCTAATAAAGCATGTGTTGTATGATACCCCTTCAGTGTCTTTATTACTATCAGTACATGGAAATAGTAAATGAATGATCATTTGACTTTATTGTAAGGACATGCAGAAATGAGGGTTTCTTTTTTCAACAGTTTCATTGAAAATTATGTGTATTAGATTAGGAGATAAAACTAATACAAACTATAAAAATAAAGATAAAAGAAAAGGGCAAGAAAAAAAAAGATAAATAACTTGTCCCAGCAAGTCAAAGCAACTTTAACAACTTATCATTATTTGTTAAAATAAAACAATCTCTTAATCCCTCCATTATTCTCTATAAACCTTTAAAATCTTATGCCCATTCTAATAAAAAAGTCCATTAAGGCTTACCAGAAGTAATTTATAAATGGATCTAATAAACTTACATGAAATCATTCATTTTACCTTTTTATCTCATTTTCTATTAAGCTAATCTTTCAAACTGTATTGTTCAAATCTATCAGACATAACTATTTTAAACTTAAATTAGTTAATTTAAAACACAGCAAATGAATTCTTAGAACTCCTTATAAACAAAGCCTGAAAGCATCAGTATCCACTCTTGGACAAAGAAAATGCATTAAATATTTCCAGAAGTAACCCATCTGTTTTAATCTTGGTCAAGTAAACCATTTTTATATTCTTTCCCCTTACTCCCAGCATTTTTAATCATCAATCTCTTCAAGTAGTGTCCAACACTTGGTTTCTTTTCATTCTCTCTTTGTCTCTTCTCACACAATCATTGGCAATCATCAAAACAAATCACTTTTGTAAATATAAAATATGCAATTTATTTTTATCCTCTATTAAATTGTACATCCTTTTAAGTTATTAGATCAATCAGTTTCATTTCTATATTTAATATTTTATTTTTCTACATAATTCTTATAGCTTGTCATTTTTAAGTCCACATTTGAATCATTTTCAGTCTTGCCCAGTAAAACTTGTTGTTCTTCCATAGCATGATCTATTGAGAATGGCAGAAATCCTTAAAAGTAATTTGTGAGTCCATTGTTCACAAATACTTCAATACGTCCATTGTTTCATTTCCTTTTGGTGACCTCTAGTGTACAATATTCAAAGTCTAACGTGATACTTTGTCTCCAAATGAAAAACATCAATAGTTTCCCATGGGAAACATTCTTGTAATCAATTTCCAAACTTTATTAAATTCATCTAGATCCTTAGTCCATTTATAACTTTCTAAAATCAACAGACTAAGCACACTTTTGCTGCTAATTAAAAAAGTATATAAATCCTTAAGCACATACTTAAAACTGCTTGAATGAAGGAAACTAACTCAATGAAGTCCATAAATACTTGCGATTTCAGATGTTCTCAATACAAAACAGCCATAAAAAGCTTCAAAGTGATTAAGAAAAGAGGAAAGGCCAGATGTTTGAGTCTTTAAAGTCTAATTACCATTATAGCTGGGGTGTCAAACTGGCAGCCCATGGGCCAGATGCATCACACGCAGGATACACCTACCCCAGCTCCGCAAAAGGGGAAAACATCACGTGACAGCAACATGACGTGGCGAGTTTGACCCTTGTGAGCTACTATGTACTCCCTTGACTCTCAGCCATTCTATTTGTGAGCTGATTACAAACACATTTTTCCTGCAGTTTACTCATGAGGAGCAACTGTCGAAAGTACACATGGAATATCTCATGGCCTCTCCTTTCTCTGGAGAGATTTTGCTGATCTGAATCTTGCTTCTGCAGATTTTATCTGTGATGTAGTCCCTGTGTTTTTTCAGGGAGGTATTCAATTTGCCATGTACTCACTGGAAGTCCCCCCAAAGGTGAAGATTTCTAATCTTTCCACGTGGAGGTGCTGATGGCAGTGGTTTCTTTAATAGGTTACAGTGTTGAACTCAGAGGTGGCCAAATTTTTATATTATTCCATGAATTTACATGAATGATTTATGCTTTGAATGCCTTTTTCTTGGCCCCTCTTCTGATACGTATCCCACACATGTAACTGTAAAGCCAACAGCTATGAAGGTTTAAGCTGTAAAGATTGATATCCTGAGGATTTGCTACTCTAAACTTATTGGATGAATGGAAAATAAAGATTCAGAACACAGCATCTGAAGATGATGAGTACAATTACATTCTCACCTCATAATGATGCAGAAACCTGTATCCAGTGCTGTTCCTGGATCAGGCAAGGAACTGGAACTTGAAAGGAGTTGATTTTTTCCTGCATGGCCAGTGACCATAAGATCTGCTCAGTATAGGATTTAGGACAGCCTGTGCTTTTATTGATCTTTAGTCACTTGCAAAAAAAAAAAAAACTTTCCAAGATATTAGCTATGGTTCAAGTACTGATAAGTCAAGAGAAAGCAGGAACCATTAATTTTCATTCCTTAGTAATCTTGGGCTCAGTAAGATCATTAAAAAGAATAGAGAAGGATGTAAGGATGTATAATTATATAAAGATAATGATGAGAATAGCTGGGAATTGTAACCAGGTCTACATCTCGGCCAAAATTAGGCTGGGGGTGGGTGGGTTTAAAAGCACAATGACTATATATGTATACTTTTTTGTTCTATTCTTTTTTAAAGGAAGAGAATACATGTTAAAATTAAATATGTATATTGAGAAGGAATTATAAATATCATCAGCATAAAATGGACCCTGCTGAGAAGCTGAAATACACCAAGTAAATTAAATGAAGAGTGGCAAGTAGAGGAGAGTAGTAAGGGAAGAAGAGAGGAATAGGAGAGAGGGCAAGGAGGAGGGAAGATGAGGAGAGAAATGAGTGGAAAGGGGGGAGAGGAGAAGGAGACAGGAATGGGAAGCAGAGCAGGGAAGGATGACAGAGGGAAGAAAGGAGGTAGGGAGGGGGAGGAGAGAGGGAGAAGAAAGTGATGGGTAAGGTATAAATGTGGTGTATGGAGAGCAGAAGAGCCAATAATTGTTTTTGGTGGTAAGATGAACTGATGTAAACATTTAATAATACAATATGATGTATATATATATATATAAAGTTTTTTTATTATTTTTTCATTTTCATAACATATAATCACAAGATTATAAAGATAGACTAGAGAAGACTAAAGAAAGACTAGAGAAGACTTGCAAGTAAGCATGAACACATACTGCTTCTTTGCCATCATCACTTCACACAGCCCTCAGGCTTGGAAATGTTTCCAATCATTTCAGCTGAACCTTACATTGCTTGTTCATTTCTGTTCTCTCTTGGCTTCTCAAAATTCGCACATCACAACAGACCTCCCCTTCTATGCTTGGTAGGGGAACAACAGGCCTTGTGTTTTTCTGAAAGAAGCCCAAGGGATTGGTTAAAGAGCCTGCCAAGGTATTAGCCTGAATGAAGCCAAACTGGATCTGAAGTCATCTTTAATGATTTAGCTTTCTACCCACAGACTCAAAAGTAGAGCAACAGGTGACCTGTGATTCTTAACACCTTTCATGTTGGCCTCATATATCAGCTGCAGTCTTGATTTCAAAAATCAAGATCTGATGAATCACACCAAGGCTTCTGTAATACTGCCACCCTCTTCTCTGGAGCATAGGCAGGGCATTGTACCAAGTCGTTTTTCATGCCTAACTTGCCTTGAGGAAGACCTGTAGTAGGAAGTGTATATAATAGTCATTCCTAGGATCCTGGGAGCTAGAGAAGGCACACCCCAACCCCCACATTATTGCACCACAGCCAGATGCAATTGCTCAGAAGCCCTACTACGAGACTTCTCCTTGCCCCTAGGAGCTGTACATATTCACATACAGAACATGACAAAATGAAACAATGGAAGCTAGAAGTTGTATAATTAAATTATGCTCTGAAAACAGCAACAGCAACAAGAATATTTTGGGGGGAAGGAGTCAGGATATTGAATACTCATACCACCTTCTTACAAAATGTCAAATCATTTATTGATAAATTGGCTTTCTGATCATATGGGATAAATTTACGTTCATCATCTTAAGCTCATTCCTTTGCTACCACATTTTGAATCTAAATTCTTAGTACATATGATTTTGAGGGTCCACTCCATGTAATCTGAAAGCAGAAAAGGACTAACTTGAGAGAGTGGAAAGAGAGAGAAAATCTTGCAATGCAGTTAAAGAATATAGGAGCAATGAATTTTGTATAATTCATATCTGTAGGCTTGAAAGAGGGCAGGGCTTTTTCCTCCTGACCTAATACATATTTAACATTCCTAACACTCATTTCAAGTGTATGCATATAAACACACACATGCATATGTATGTTGAATTCTGCATAGTTCAGACTAAACCCATCTGCCCAAGGCCTAAGAAGGTAGCATCCAAATACTAATTCTGAAAGCAATTACATTGATGAAAAGGAATGAGCTGACCTTCGTATTCAGCAAGTGGTTCTATGAACTTGCCTAGGAAGTCTCCAGCTTGTCTTTCACTGAGATTCATCCTCTCTGTGGTCAAGTAAAAAAAAAAGCATATTGGATGAGTATGAGGACCCAGATTGTTGGGGGCAATAGGCTGACTCTGTAAGCTGCTTGGAGAGGGCTGTAAAAGCACTATGAATCGGTATATAAGTCTAAGTGCTATTGCTATTGCTATATTGATATTTTACCCCATTCTAACTCTATGCTCCAAATATTGATAAAAATAAAGGAACAACATATACCTGCCACAAGAGATGGGGATGGCTTAAAAGTGAGCAAAACCATGGAAGGCACCTGTGGAT
This sequence comes from Thamnophis elegans, assembly GCF_009769535.1. Lineage (NCBI taxonomy): Eukaryota > Metazoa > Chordata > Lepidosauria > Squamata > Natricidae > Thamnophis > Thamnophis elegans. The sequence goes on along the minus strand of NC_045555.1, from coordinate 13,282,644 downwards.
AATCTCTAACACATGGATTCCCTCTGAACGCTGAATGATCACTACAGCCCACTTCTGCCTTTGCTAATACGGAGATATATATAGGTAGTCCTCAACCTAGGTCCCTAATGGAGTCTACCCATTCTGGTAACAAGTTATGAGGTCATTAAACGGGGCTACCATGCGGTCATCTCGCTTAATGACCCCACCCCAATGCAGTTGTTAAGCAAAGCATGGAGTGCCTTGGATCCGGGAGGGCTAGCACAGGCACAGGCCTGCCTACCCCAGGCTCCCGCAATCCTCCCCACAGTCGCTCAAGCACCCCTTGCTCTGCTTTCCACCCCTCGGGAACTCCACAGGATTCAGGCCTGCTTTCTCCCGATCACCGGGTCCCTACAGGCCTGAGGCCTGTTTTCATTCACCCCACTGAAGCCCCACACCCCTTGTCACAGATCAGTCTCTCGCTTTTCAAAAATCTCTGAAGCTCCGGAGAATGCATTGGTTCCTCATGAACGTAGCCACCATGTTTGGAGCAGCTACAATTCCTTCTAAAATGGCGGCTGCCTCTGGGCCGCAGCCACATGGCTTAGGGAAACCAAGGGATAGAGAATGGGCTGCCTCCTCCCTTAACACGAGCTCCAGAGATCTTTGTGGTTGATCTGTGATGGGACGTGGGGAACTGGGTTTGGGGCCAGATGGGGTGAGATTGAGAACCAGGCCCAAGGCCTATTGGGGGGGCGGGGGCGCTAGTGGTGGTGAAAGCAGGCTGCAGGCCTGTAGGGCCCTAGTGAGCGGCATCATGAGGGGAGATGGGTAGAGGGCTGTTGCAGTGTCCCTGTGGTTGGTCATAAGGACAAATGGCAATGGGGGCACTGCAGCAGCTATAACTTGGAAACGGGGTTGTAAGCAGCTTTTGAAGGGTCAAACAGTCTCATGTGAAGGACTATCTGTACTGAAAAAGTTATCACCCCCCCCCCCTCCTAGGATAAATTTTCCATTTTATTTCACATTGCCTTTCTTCAATTTATCATCTTCCATATGCACACCTAATAATGTGGCTATGATACACTTCAATTCGGCCATTAGAATCAACTAGTTTAGATGTTTAATAAATGGGGCTCATAGTCCATATTGTCTAGAAAAATCAAGCTCCCCCTCTCCCAAACCAATGCAGTCACAGATATCACATTTCATGGATGCCAGTCGTTTTGGTGCAAGTTAGTTTCGCTTCCAGTGAAACAGAAATAGCTAGTATTTTAAAAAAAGGTTCCGGAATAAGGGAAATACATTCAGTTTAAAGAAAATAATTTTCTTGATTTAAGTTTATAGGCCACAGCAAGAAAACCACCCTCCATATAGCTGAACTACCAAAATACTCTTAAGTGTAACTGTGGAAAAACTATCTGAAGTGTAAAACATGCCTCTCAGATAAGAAGCAACATTTTCTGAGTTTGAACCATGCTGTTATTTCCCTGTTTTCCATAACAAAAAAAAATGTTTAATAGAAGGACTGATGGTTCCATACAGCTTTTGAAATGACAAGCTCCCAAGCACAGTACAACCTATAATTCAGATTGTACTGAAAAAGTTCCACCATCTGGCAATGTGCAACATGTTCTCACACTGGTGCAATGGGACTGGGTGTTTGTTAATATGATTTATTGGGTTATGGATATTTTTTTTCCTTTTTGTCTTCATTGCGAGTTGTATTGGGTCGTGGGGTTGCACTGAGGGAACTCAACCAATCACATTGTACATATGTTGTGCACTGACCCTAAACTGATTTGTTTATTTATAATTTTTATAGGATTAATTTCAGAAGAAGACAAGTTTCCCTGAGTTTTAAGGTGTACTTATTCATCCTGAATACTCACACCCCCACACTAAAGATCTGCAATTCAGATGATGTTTTCTGGTTAGGTTAGAGATTCAAATGGTTGCATAGATGCACATAAAGCTGGGAAACCACTTCAGAGGCGGTATCTCATTTTACCAACAGTCTGAATATATCATTTGCTCCAGCCAATAGTTCCTTTTTGCCCTGGGGCTAATGTGGAAATATGAACATGCCTGCATCTATCGAGCGTCTGCAGTGTTTCAACTGCAATAAGAGGCAATCATCTGGAAAGAAGAAAGAGGATCCAGCCATTCAGGGTGGGGTCAGATTACATATTTATTTCTGCTTCCTTCCCTGGGAGATGCTCCATATTGTCTGGGTTCCCATGATTGCAAGTGCTGCTTCCTCGGCTATGAATGTATTCATCCATTCCCTTGATACTTATACAGTTAATGATGGTTGCAATAATGCTCATATTATATATTGGTGAGTGCATATTATGCGGAGGAAAATTCATTGTTGCAGAGCTCATCACAACTGTGAAGTTGCCCGGTAAGGTTCAGTGATGGAGGAATGGAATTAAGCCTTGGTCTTGTGCCTACACTTTTACAGCTACACCGTACTACTCTGTTTCCCTGAAAATAAGACCTCCCTGGATAATAAGCCCAATCTGGCTTTTGACCACATGCGCTAAAATAAGCCCTCCCCCAAAATAAGCCCTCTCCAAAAAATAAGCCCTCCCCAAAAATATTACAACACAGCAGCAGTTATGACAGTGGCCACACTCACCACCTCCTGCACCTCAAAAATAATAAGACCTCCCCAAAAATAAGACCAAGTGTGTATTTTGGGGGTAAAAAGAAAATAAGAACCCGGCTTGTTTTGGGGAAAACACAATAGCTCCAATATATATTTAAGGGTGGGGGATGAGGAAGGAAAATAGTGACATAGTCAGCGATAGGGAGAGAATGAAATAACAATAAGAGTTGGAAGGGACCTTCGAGGTCTTCTAGCCCAACTCCCCAACACTATACCACAGGTGTGAAACTTGCGGCTTCACGTTGTTGTCACGTGATTTTTTGTGATATTTTTCCCCTTCATGGAGCTGGGGTGGTCAGTGTGTGATGCATCTGGCCCGTGGGCCACCTGTTTGAGACCCTCCATACTATTTCAGTCAAATGGCTGTATATTCTATGATTCAGAACATTAGAGATGAAAAGAAAATGGGGATAGGTAGCAGGGTGGGCATTTAGGTCTTGTTGATCATTAGCTGTCCTGTTAATCTCTCCTTTAGTTACTGAATATCAACATCTAACCAATAAAATCTTTAAATAAGTATATACTGAAAAATTCCCATTGCTGAATTTTGTTTCCTTGTTTCATACCAAAATAATCAGTTCCTTAGCCATGTAAGCAATTATTCACTGCAACTTCATGATCTTCAATGTTGGCAGTAATATTTTCAGAAAACATCGCTATTTTAGAAAAATCTTGAGTATTTTCACTCTCTAAATATATCTCCGATTGCAACGATGCTATTCCCAGGATTCACTTATTTCATAATGGTGATCAGAGGCAGCCACAGGATCTGATGTTTCTGTTACACAAGACACAAGAACATCATATCACAAAATATTACAAAGGGATAAAGTTTGCATCACAATGGCACAATATGACTTTCATCATTTGCCTACCCTCTGGATATTAGGGCAGTCTTTACTATTAGATCACATAACCATCTTAAACATAGATTTCAAGAAAGTTGAATAGTGCTAGCAAGTTAATCTATGATGCACCCATCTTCAAATTGTTGAAATAAGATTCAGACTTTGTACAGCAAATAGAGGAAATAGTATTTCACTCTTTGCTTGTGATAGCAAAATGCCTGTGACTCATCCAGCGGCTGCATAAAGAAGGTAGACAATTCTTTATGCATTTTGGTGTGTCGAAAGATTAAGTATGGATCCATCCCAGAACATTTGGGAACAACCTTCATCTTGGTCTATAGTGCTTCTTCAATATAAGAAATATAGCATAAGATAATGGTCATCTTCCTTTCCTTCTTTCTCTAAATTAAGGCAATCTTTATTTTTCTGCTGGTATTGAAGAATCTGTTGAAATCCCAGTCTTGACAGAAAAATCATGATTCCACCTTTGCTACTTTTAGAAAAATTCCACTGAGTCATTTTGGGATGTAGCCTGCGTTTACATCATAGGAAGCATTTGAAGTAAATTACTGAAAACAGATAATCATCTCAACATACCAGTTTTTGTTTTTTGAACAGGAGTCTGCAAGCACAGGAGATCCAAATTGCATGATTTTTCCTAGGACCTAGGTCTTATACCTACAGTATGATGATTTTTTTTAAAAAAAGCAGTAAATGTTGAGTCATATTGAACTCTACTAGATGATAATTTATGATTGGTAGACCCATTCTGAACACATTCAGCCCCTTTGTAAATAATATCAGGTAAGGTAAAGGTATTCATCTCCATTTTAAAGCCTAAGAGCCAGCGCTGTCTGAAGATGTCTCCGTGAGCATGTGGCCGGCATGACTAAATGCCGAAGGCACACGGAATGCTGCTACCTTCCCACCAAAGGTGGTTCCTATTTTTCTACTTGCATTTTTACATGCTTTTGAATGCTAGGTTAGCAGAAGCTGTGACCGGTAACAGGAGCTCACTCCGTTATGTGGCGCTAGGGATTCGAACCGCCGAACTGCCAACCTTTCTAATCGACAAGCTCAGCGTCTTAACCACTGAGCCACCACATCCCTTTTTGAGGTAGCTGGCCAAAATTTTAAACAGAATAGCTGAACGCCAAGACAGTTCAACCATCTTGCTCAGCTAGTCTTCTCCAGCTGTTATCTCCAAGATCAAAGATCTTTTCCCAAGTCTCTCCAAAAAATTTCCTGAGTTTAATGTGAAATGTGACTGGGTAAATAATGACACACATAAATAATTAGATGAAGACGTCTGGCTCTGATTATTTTGAGGGATGTGATGTCTGCACTGTTGGCCCCAAACAGTTTTATCTCATTGCTCCTGACCTTCCTGAATTTTTACTGAATTTTGCTGAAAGCATTCAAGTGTTTAATTAAAGTTGTTATATAGTACATATCCTTGTTCCAGGTCATTGTATGAAACAGGGCAAGGCCCTGTTTCTTTCACAGATATATAATGCAAAGTTATGCATTCTATAAATATTTTCCTTTGGAGAAAAAAGCCCATAATTATCTTCATTAACTTCCCATAAATCCATTCAATAAATCTGTTCACTTCATATTTTATAATATGGTAGTTCAGTTATCAAAGATCCAAATTAGTTTTGAAAAAAAAAATGAAAACATAATGTATAATCCTCAATATGGAGGAATTTCATTAATTTTATAGTGTGTATTGAATTCATATTCTATATTTTTTCCACATCTTTTTAATTGCAGCAGGACAGTAAATTGCCTTGATTTGATTTGTTTTAAAACAACCCTTTCCATTGTATATTGTTATTCTTTACAGTATTTGTTTACCAACTTCATTAAAGGTCTATGAATATATTTCTGAATTAATCTTAGGAAATTTATAGCTTTTATGATATAGAGGAGCTATTAGAAGATGAATACAATATCCACAGTTGAACAAACACTTTTTTAGGACAAATTGTATGCCTCTCAAAGGTGTGTTACTTTATTATAAAATATTAAGTATTGCCCAACTGTGAATTTACATTTCAGGTCTGTAATTTAAATATGAAGCAAAAAAGATTTGCTGAGAGATATTCCTACTGCTGAATTCAGTACAACAATACTAATCAAAATGGGAGTAATATTTTGTTTACCATCCCTGATTTTTTACAAATCCTGCTTCTTCATATTGGCATAATAATTAAAAAATACCTCTCTATGGAGCAAACAGGTAATTCAGTCACTAAGAAAATAATTATTCCTAAACCAGCATACAGAAACTTTACTACATATTATATTTATCTATTCTTCAGTTTATCGACTATTCTGATCTGGAGATACCTAAATTAGCTGAATTGCTCTGCTAAAACTTTTCCTGGTTGTTTGAATGAGCAAATTAGTCATTAATTTGACATGGTCATGAAGACTTGAAGTATTTTAATATTGGAAGATTACTCGGAGCTGCTTTGCGTGCGTTTAATGAGTTAAGATTTTAACAGTAGTTTCATGAACAGAACGTAAGCAGAGTAATCATATTTAATGAATGTAGCTCATGTGGCTAGATCAGTGTGTCATGGCAGCCCTGGGTTAAAATAAATGCAGGCTCAGTTGAAAAAGTTGAATACGCACAAGTCAGTTGTTTAAAAGCAAAAAACAATAGAAAACCACCTTTCTCTGCTTGTTCTAGTTAAAATCCTAGTTAAAAGTGGAAGGCAATTTTACCCAATATTGTGACCTTTGGATATACAGAATTCCACCTCCCTACATTCCAGGTATAAATGTCCACCTGGTATGGTAAAAAAAAAAAAAGGTCAAGATATTGGTCATGACAATACAATCAAAGTTCTAATGGTTTTTTTTTTCCTGTGTCCCATCATTGTGGCCTCCATACTGTTTGTTTTGGACCACATTTTGTGGATGTCCGTTTCCAAGCGTTTCTCAAGGTTGTGCCATGTCAGTTTAGGGGACTATAATCCCATCATGCTAACCAGCGGAATGAATACCATAGGACTAGGCGCAATGATGTTGGGCAACTAACATAGCAGAGAACATCAGGAGGTTTGGTGAGGCCGATTGATTGGCTCAGCACAATTGTTGAGATTGTAAATTTGTTTTGTTCCAGCCCATCTGTGTGCATTTCACAGTTCATAGAACCTTGATTCTCATTTATGGAATGTTCTTTCCTCCTTACTTCGGCCTCAAATTTCTTCGAATGCATTTGAGAAAGATTTAAAAACTTGTCTGATTTAATAAAGCGGATTGATTGATGGAAGCAGATATTGGTAATGGTATTGAATCAAGTTTGGTGGCAGATATAAACCTTCTTGCTGTAATAAAGTCAGATGGCATGGCAGTCAGTTCATGGGCCTAAGATCTTATAGTTGTACAAGTATTATTTATTGTAAGTATTGTGACGCTAAAAATACTGTAAATTGCTTTTATTGTTTTTTGTGTCATTTTGACTGTTTTTACTAAGGCTTTATTTATTTATTTTAGTCATTGACCAGTAGAATATATAAATATCATAAAATATAACATATCCGATCCAACATAGGTAGCCTATAACATATAAAGTTAGCCCAAAATCTATAAAACCAAAGCTAATCTAAAAAGTTAAGAGGTTATAATGAGCTGTGCCACTGAAGAATAAGAAACATATAGACACGTTTTAACTATGTAGACCTAGTGCTATCTATAGTCCATAAAGTTCTTCTACTTTGCATAATAGCCCCTGGGCAAATCTCACCACCTGAGCTGCAACGTGAAGTGAGCTTCACCTTTCAATAAAGAATGGAACAATTCTCTGGCTTGTTCATAAAAAGAGCAGTCTAGAAGAATGTGTATCATAGATTCCTGTTTTCCCCTTCGCCAGAAGAAAATATTTTGTGGTAGTCTCAAAGGTGCTTTCCCAAAAGGCAACTGGACTTTTTTTCTTTCTTTCTTCTTTTTTCTTCTTTCTTTCTTTCTTTCTTTCTTCTTTCTTTCTTTCTTCTTTCTTTTCTCCTTCCCTTTCCATCCTTCCTTCCTCTTCCCTCCCTCCTTCCTCCCTCCCTTTCCATTCTTTCTCCCTCCCTTTCCATCCTTCCTCCCTCCCTCCCTCCCCACCCTCCCTTCTTTCTTTCTTTCCTTCCCTCCTCCCTCCCCCTTCTTCCTTTCCTCCCTTTTCCTTCCCTTCCTTCCTTCCCTCTTTCTTTCTTCCTTCTTTTTCCTTCCCTCTCCATCCCTTCCCTCCCTTCCTTCTTCCTCCCTTCCTTCCCCCTGTCCCTTCCTTCCTTCCTTCCCTCTCTCCTTTCTTTCTTTCTGTCTGCCTTTCCTCCCTCCCTTTCTTTCCTTCTTTCCTTCTTTCCTTCCTTCCCTCTTTCTTTCTTTTTTTCTTTCTTCTCCTTTTGGAAAGCACCCTTGGGACAACCATGACCTGGATGACTGAGCATCTCCATAGACATTTTGTGGTATTCGCCCTCTGCTACTGCAGAAGGAAAGGAATTGTTGTATGCCTTCGAGTAGCATTCCCCACTTTTGCAGCCTAGTGGCCCGGCTGGGGAGGGAGAGAGAGGAACCGGCCGCTTCTGTCTGAGTTCAACTGCACGTGTGCATGTTGACGCATCGCTCGCACGGCCAGTTCCAAATAGGCTACGGCCCAGTATTGGGCCACAGCCTGGGTTTGAGGACCCCTGTCATAGAGAAAGCCCACTTCTCCCAGTGTGATGAAGAGAATCCAAGGAATGGATTTAACTCTGCCTTGCTGCTCATTAGACTGAGTCTGTCAATCTTCTGTGGTCATGCCTCTCATCTGTGTCCCCAGTTTTGACTCAGTCTTTCACTCAGATAGACGTTTACAAGCTTAGCTTCAAACTTCAAAATTTCTAAAGAGCAGATAAATCGTTCTGCAATCCCATGTCAGCTACCCTTGATTTGACTCTGTTCACAGCATCCTCGTGACTCCATGTCATCTAGAATCCAATTGAGCTTCTACAGATATTAATCTTTTTTTTCTTGCCAGTTAATTGCCAAGTATCTTTATATTTGTCTAGTAATAACAGTGATCGTAAACCACTGGGATTTAGTAAGATTCTAATCACGTTTAACCGTATTCTGCACTAAGCTTGAGACTCAATGTTTTTAGCCTTAGGGTTGTATTGGCCATGCATCTTGGGGCACCTATAATTAATTGGACATCTCTTGACCTTTTTGACTGATCATGTTTGTGTTTTTACTAGCTAATTTGTTATGTGCCTGAACCCGTTCCAGTGGGGAGTATGTCCTAGATAAAATCCTATTAAATAGCATAGTTATTCCAATAAAAGAAAATCCAGTCATTCAATTAGCCACTGGAAAAATTTCAGATGAGTATTTTTAAAGAATAAAGCAGATTTATTGGCTAGCCATTCTACATCAACTCAAAACAGCATGGAACTTCTCCAGTAAAAATGATTTTGAATTATTTGAGATCTTTGTCCTGTTATTATTCATATTTATTACCTACTGTAGGAAGTTAGCACCCACCATCTCCTAGGAAATGAGATATTTTAGGAAATATTAAAAGAGCGGAATATTTCCCCTAAAAGGGAGGCAGAAACTCAGCCCCCTTACCTTTGTCAATGGGCCATTAAGCCCTGAACCAGTCTATTCTACATAACAAAGGTCTACCTCCTTCAGGCAGAGCCATAATAGGAATTGCCCAAAACCCTTTCATACATCATCACCCAGCAAGGCTCAACCAAGCCTGGGACTCACGACAGCCTACAGAGTTGCCCCTGCATGGCCTCATGGGAGTCAACAACCAATCAGAATACAAGCTCAAATTCAAAAGCCAGAGAGGGCATAAAACCCAGGGCACTCTCCAATCTCTGCCCTTTTCCCCAGGACCTCAAACCAGTGGTCCTGTCCATCATCAATAAACTTTCTTTCCAAGCAACTTCCATGAATCCAGTGTCTTTCCCCCACTTGGAACTGAACCCAGAAGGATATTTCTTCCGACACGATTTACATATTATAATCTATGCTTCAAATGTGCAGCTTGGCAAGGGCAAAAGAAGAAAATCCTTTCCCTCAGTACAATATTGTACGCGCTGTATTCTGTTGATCATCTCCGTTCTGATGATTATTATGGAATCGAAATTAATAGGCCTAAATATGCTTCAAATATGCAACTTGCTTGTTTTTTTTTTTGTAAACAGGGAGATGAAAGGAGGGTGTGGACCAAGTAAATTATGTTCTAAACTAGAAAATTATGGATATCCAAGCGTCATTTCTCTGTGGAGCAGAAGAAGACATATGACGCCCCCGATTGAGCTGTTTGTTCACCTTTATTCATTAAAGATGAGGTGAGGAAAACCAGGTCACCAATGGTGAACCATGGTGCTAAACTTTGTTGAACCTATTATGCTTAGGTTTTGTAGCAGGCAATAGATGACATAAAAGGCTTGTTCTTAAAAATCAGCATACCCTCATTAGTCTTTTGAGCCCTGCATTCTGATTTTAGAGATCCTTTTCTTCTTTCTTCCAAGATGGTGTGTTCATGCAATGACACAAATGGAGGAAAAGGTAATCTCAGGAATACAGTGGCCCAAGTGGTAGGATGTGAGCTTTCTCCAATCTGTGGTGAAATTCATTTTTTTTACTATCGGTTCTATGGGTGTGACTTGGTGGGTGTGGCTTGCGGAAGGATACGGGGAAAATCCCCATTCCCTCCCCACTTCTGGGGCCAGTGGTTTTGCCGGTTCTCTGAACTACTCAAAATTTCTGCTACTGGTTCTCCAGAACTGTCAGAACCTGATGAATTTCATTCAGTGCTCTCAACTAATAATGAACTGCTGGAGAAAGATGAATGGAATCCACATAATTCCTGGGGAAATGGTATTCTCCAGTTTCAGCTGCTTCCTCTTCCACATTTCCAACTGGATTCTTTTGAGAGAATCTGAGTTTTTATTTGATCCTTCATCAGGATGAAACAAATTCACTTGTTTGGGGGGAGTCTTTTTAACCCTTCCCCCCAATTTTTTTTGATCAGGTTTCTGGTTTGGCAGATTGACCCTATTTGCATATATTTTATCCCTGGTGCAAAGATCCTAAAATTAATGCATCTAGGAATTAATTTGTCAAAATGCTAAAAAGATAGCCTGTGATTCTACTACATCAAAATGGATTCGGGCTTTTGAGCACAAGCACTAAAATAAACCCCTCCCCCCAAATAAAACCCTCCCTGAAAATACTGCAACGCAGCAGCAGCCATGAAGTGATGACGCTCGTCATCCCTGCACCTCAAAAATAATAAGACCTCCCTAAAAATAAGGCCAAGTGCTTATTTCGGGGTCAAAGAAAATAAGACCCTGTCTTATTTTTGGGGGAAAACATTGTACGGAGAGTTGGACAAATATGTTAGCACTTAGAGAAGATCTACTCTTCTGTCAAACATCAAATATATATTTCAAAATAGGCTTCAACATAAACACAGTTCAAGCCAATTTATTTTAAAATTAATGCATCCTAGGAATTTGTTCTCAAAAAGCTAAAATATAGCCTGTGTTTCTACTACATTCAAAATGGATTCCTCCTTAGGAGAATGATTAAGTCATCAAATACAGAATGCATCACATTCCTGCATAGAACAAATGCATTAAAATTATTCCTTTTTCATTGTATGAATTATCCGGGACGCTTAAGTGGACGAAGGCAAACCCTAATAATTACTTCAACACTTGCACAATTCTTAATTGGTAAACTGTTTAATGTTCACTTCCTTCTAGATTGAAAGGAATCCTTTTACCTCCTATGCTTAACTGAAACACCAAGAGGGTGGACTGATTCAGAAGGAATTGCTGTATATGTCCAAAGTTTGCTCCTTTTCCTTTCTAATGCAATATTTCTGGAAATCACTCTTCACACCCCCAAGTAAGCTTTGGAAGCAAAATTTTCGACATCTCAGGGAAGTAGACTTGGGGATCAGAAAAGATTTCTGTTCCATTTTGCCTTATTTCAGCAATAATAATCTTAGTACTGCACTATGTGTATGTGTTTGTGTGCTATAATCATACATCATATCATAATGTGTGTGTATGTGTGCATACAAAACAATCCATATATGGTTTTCTGAGCATTTTTATTGAACAGATCAAGCACAAACAGATGCTGCCTGCTTCCTGAGGGGGGGGGGGGGGGCAAGAAAGCAAAAAGCAAGGAAAAAAAGAGAAAAAGAAAACCAGAAAATGACTGGCCTCTACATTCTTTATCTATGCAGTATGTGTGTGTGTATGTGTAAGTGTATGTATGTATATTACAGAGGTGGTATTCAGCCCAGTTCTGACCGGTTTCTGGAGAAGAGAGCTGGAAAACAGGTTAGTGGGGTGTGAAGGGAATGGGGATTGGCAGTATCTTTCCCCCAGGAGTGGGGGGGAATGCAGATTTGGCAGTATCCTTCCCCAGGATTGGGGAGGGAATGGGGATTTGGCAGTATCCTTCCCCAGGATTGGGGAGGGAATGGGGATTTGGCAGTATCCTTCCCCCAGGAGTGGGGAGGGAATGCAGATTTTGCAGTATCCTTCCCCCAGGAGTGGGGAGGGAATGGGGATTTGGCAGTATCCTTCCCCCAGGAGTGGGGAGGGAATGGGGATTTGGCAGTATCCTTCCCCCAGGAGTGGGGAGGGAATGGGGATTTTGCAGTATCCTTCCCCAGGTGTGGGGAGGGAATGGGGATTTGGCAGTATCCTTCCCCCAGGAGTGGGGAGGGAATGGGGATTTCGCAATATCCTTCCCCTGCCACACCCACCAAGCCAAATCTAGCCACTCCATGCCCACAGAACTGGTAGTAAATTGTTTTTTAATTCCACCACGGTCAATGTGTGTGTGTGTATGTATCAGGGACGTGCAGTCAGGGGAGGCAGGGCCTCACCAGTGTCATGATGAAAAGAAAAGAAAAATTAAAAGGAAAAAGGTTAAGGTAGTTGCTGCCAGAGTCACAGTGGATGACTCTGCTTAGTGCTAACTGCAGGGGGAGGCGAGATAACCACGTGCCTCCTTTGCTTAAGGAATTTTCGCCTTTTAACCCTTGATTAACTCTGAGCAAGAGTTAAAAGGCGAAAAATTCCTTATGCAAAGGAGGCACGTGGTTCTCTCGCCTCCTGCTCTGGCAGCAGCAGGTCTTGCCTTTTATTTTTACATTTTTTACATTTTCATCATGGCGGGCGGATAAGAGGAGAGTTGAAATCTCTCTTGAGAAGAGAGGGAAGGGGCAGAGGTAGGGAGGGCAGCCTTGTTTGAGAAGAGAGGGGCAGCCCTCTCCCTCCCACCGGGAACCCCGTCCTGCTCCCCTCTCCCTTTCTCCTCCTCCTCTCCCCTTTCTTTGCCGGCTGCCGCCTCGCCGCCTGCCTCCTCTGTCCCCACCGCTGTGTCCGACAGGCATCTCACATTTATGTCTGCCATAAACACAAGATGCCTGTCGGACACAGCGGCAGGGTCAGAGGAGGCAGGGGGGCGAGGCGGCGGAGCTCCTTCATGTTCATCTGCTTCAGGGTTTTCCTCCTCCAGGACATTCCTGAACTGCACGAAGGCAAAGCCCCGGAGCTTCCCATCGGGCTTCCTGGGCAGGGAGGCTTCCAGGACTGTCCTGAAGGCAGCGAAGGCGCTCTTCAGCTCCTCTTCCGTGCACTTGAAGCTGAGGTTGCAGACAATCAACTGGGCCTTCTTGAGGGCCCCTGGCCTTGGGGAGCTCCGGCGCTTCCCAGGCGGCTCTTCACCACCGCCACCTTTCCTGCTGTCCTCCTCCTCTTCTTGGGCCGTGCCAGCGCCAGGCTGACCCGGCAGCTGCCGAAGATGTGGATCTTGCTCAGGGCCCGCTGTGCGTCCTCTGGCAAGGGGAAGCTGACAAAGCCCAGCTCGGTGCACGTCTCTCCACCGGGCGCCGTCACGGCCACCGCCCGCCGCACTGACCTCACCTGCCCAAACTCCCGCTCCAGGTCGGTGCACGTCTCTCCACCGGGTGCCGTCACAGCCACTACCCGCCACCTCGTCCCCTGCTTCCTCCATCCCCGCCGCTGTGTCCGACAGGAGTCTCGCATTTATGGCGGACATAAACACAAGAGCCTGTCGGACACAGTGGCGGGGATGTTGCTTCTCACCGCTGCCGCGCTCTTGCCTCACCAACCATAATCCTCACCGCATGTCACTGGTATGTATGTATGTATGTATGTATACACACACAGACACACACAGACACACACAGAGTTATATAGCAAACTTCAATTGTTTGAACGTAGCTATTTTAAATAGCTTGTGGCTGACTATATTAATTTTATAAGCAGGGCACTATAATCTGATCATAACCACACCACCCTGGAAACAGATAAGAGAAGCAATTTGATTGTGGTGTAAAGCATCTTATGTCTCAATCATTCAGACTGTTGAGACTTAGAGAGAGAAAAGAGATTTGGGGTGTTATGACAGAGAACACACCACCTACACATAAGTACAGATAAGTAGGGTAGTGAATTATGTAGGGAAATCTTCAAGGAAAAAGCATTTCATCAGTGACAAAAAAATTTTGAGATGAAGAAACAAATGGATAATGAGGTAGAAAATAATTTGTATTTCTTACTCTAACCACCCCAGATTTAAGATAGAGAGAAAATGTAAAAGGATAATAGGTTAATACAAGGAGTTACAAGGATAATAGGAGAGGCAATAAAATGAGTGATGGGTTAATTTCTTGTTCAATGTTTATATAGAGTGCTTATACAGAGCAATCTCTGAAAAGTATCAGAAATATTATTGGATATTTCAGGCACTGAGAGCATGATTTTACAGATGCAAATCTCAAGAAAATGTGTTATACCATGTTCCCCTGAAAATAAGACCTCCCGGATAATAATCCCAATCAGGCTTTTTAACACATGCACTAAAATAAGCCCTCCCCCCCCCCAAAATAAGCCTTCCCTGAAAATATTGCTACACAGCAGCATTGTCTCCTGCACCTCAAAAATAATAAGACCTCCCTGAAAATAAGGCCAAGTGCTTATTTTGGGGTCAAAAGAAAATAAGACCCTGTCTTATTTTGGGAAAAAACATGATATGGAGATGTTGGACAAATATGTTAGCACTTAGAGAAGATCTATTCTTCTGTCAAACATCAAATATATTTCAGAATAGGCTTCGGACAAACACAATTAAACAATTTATTTTGTAAGCCTTGAAAACATATTAATTAATTGGTTGTAAACCAATGCTTTGTCATCCTTGGGCATATTTTCAACCTGTTTTAACCTGTAATAAGTGTATGTGTGTGTGTCCTCATAGAATGATTTAAAGTTTCATATTTTATGTGTAAGTTCCCAAAGAGTTGATATGTGCTCAGAGAAGTTCAACATTTTTTCAAGTACTCTTAACCATGCCCTTTCAATGTTAAACTAGTGCTTAATGTACAAGAGGGTTCTCTATTCACGAAACGGAAGGTATTGCTGAAATTTATTTAATTAAGTTAGTATTTGTCCTGGGCGTACATAAGGATCTGAAGTAACAAATGTTTGTTGTTAAACCTGTTTTAGCCTGGCATAAAAGGCGCAACTTACACAAGTGCATCTTGAAAAGGCCTGTTCTGACCTAGGTTTCCTGATACAGTAAAAAGCATATGCTTAGTCCCAAAACCCTTTTTATTTCAAAGGCTGTGAATTATGTTCATTCACAGTCCGTAATGAGTCCCAAATAGTTGTAAAGAGTCCTACAGTAGGCTGCCAAAGTCTTTCGGTATAAGGCTGATAAGCACCCACCTTTATCTTCCTTGAAAGGCTGCCAGAGACTTAATTGGCAATTAGCTTGGCAAAGCTACATGGAGCAAAGAGTCAAAATGGAGCTTTAGGAGATATACTGATCAGCATGAACCAAGTTGCTTTATGCAAAGTCTCATGTGCCTTTGCTCCTCCTTTATGTCCTATGGGAAGGGCCAATCACCTCCAAGCCTTACTCCCGAATTGTCCCTTCTGTCTTAACTGTTCTTGCCTTCTGGCAGCTCGGTGCATGTGCGCACTGGGAACAAGGGGAGCCTGTTTCTCTGCCTCACTGATGTCCGAATCTGGAGGCTCTGGAAGCAGCACATAACTCCCAGATGGCCCCCTCTCTGCCTCCGACACAGAGCCCTCGTCCGAGCCTTCCCCAGACTCCAGGACTGACCCATGTTCTTCCCTAACCTACTCTCTGTCTGAATCTGCTGCCAGCTCCGCAGGTCGCCGACGGACCACAACAAGGCCACTAACTGCTCTCAAAACAATCCTGCTCCATAATATACTTCTTTGAAATGGTTTTAATTTCACTGTGTTTGATATGAATGAACATTGTCCCAACCGGGACATTTCTGTTCTTTCAAAATCACAAAAAGAATTCTGCATCTGCCCTACCTTGATAATAAAATGAGACATGTAGGCCCAAATCAATTATTCTAGTAAGATATGGATTCATCCTATCTGTACTCCCTTCCCCATCAAAACCAGTATTCTGCACTTGCTAAATATAACGAACCATCGTTTAATTTGTTTTAATGTATTTTCTTAAAACTTCTTCCACCACCCTCTTGTAATACGGATGACAATGCCAAAATTCTAATTTGGAGAACTGCCAGCAGAGGAAAGGAGACATACTGTGCAAAAGTTTTGCCATAATGTACAGTATGTATCAATCCATAGAGACTGAAATATAATTAGAGCCTGAAAATCTTGTTTGTGCTCTTCTGGTGTCAGCATTTTCCAAAAGTTGATGTACAGTTGTAGTATATCTTTATAAGCTGCACAGCAGGTTTCTTATCATCAAATTTAGTTTGTTTAGTGGAACATCTTCTTTTAATATTTATTAGGCCACCCATGACCCATTGAGTCATGGCTTCAGAGTATTTCCTTCCAGTTGGCTTCTCCATTGAGTTTTTTTGTGGGAAGCTGGCAATCAGCATTAGAAATTTTCCTTCTCCCTTCCCCCTTTCCCCTCCCCCTCCTCTCCAGGGGTGGGCTGCTGGGGGTTTGCACGGGTTTGGTTGGTCCTTTAGCTAGGATTCTGCCCAGTTTGGTGAACCCTCAAATGCCACCACTGGCTGGCCATGCCCATCCCACCTCTCCCCTCCAACCCCTCCCCAGACCTCCCAGAAGTCTCCATGCGGTCTGTACATCATGCCGCGTGGAGGATCAGGGAGGGGGAAACGAGCCTACCGGAGGTTCTGGAAGTCTGGAAACAAGCCTTTTTCTGGCTTCCAGGGAGGCTCCGGAGCCTGGGGGAAGCAGTTTTCGCCCTCTCGGAGGCTCAAGAAAAGCCTCCAGAACCTTGGGAGGGCGAAAAACTCCCCCACCCCACCATGGTGTAGGAATCCGACTAGGCCATGCCAACTATGGCCACTCCCACTTATCAGCAGGGCAGCTAACCCATTGCTGCAATTTTTGAAGCCTACCCCTACCTCTCTCCCTCATTCTTTCCCCTTTCCTCTCCTTCCCTGCCTCATTTCCCTCCCCTTTCCTCCTTTCCTTTCCTTCTCTCCCCTCGCCTCCCCTTCCCTTCCGTAGATGGGTACAGGAACAAACTTCAGTAAGGATACTATTTGGGAGACAGTACACCAGAGTAGAAAATTCATTTACCAGGAAAGGGTGAGTTGTCAAGATACTAGTAACAGCTGTTGCAGCTGTTCTTATTGTGTCTTATATTAGTAACAAAAAAAACCCTCACATCTTAGTTTTTGCAGGTTCTAAATACAGTATTTGCATCAGCGTCTCACAGTGTTTGAGCTGAAAAGATAGCGATCACATTATACATTATTATAGAAATGTCTAACTTGAGTAGCATCAGGGGTGGGTTCCTGCCAGTTCTAACCTCTTCTATAGAAGAGGTTCCACAAATCTACCATGCTGTTTAGAACCGGTTCCAGCTCCCTCCCCCGCCCATCCGAACATCATCAAGATGAAGAGCAAGAGGAGGAATTCTGGGAGATGAAGTCCACAAGTCTTAAAGCTGTCAAGTTTGAACACCCCTGGGGTTTTTTCCTAAAGGTTAGGGGTGCAAGGGTCTTGTAATTTGACAGCTTTAAGACTTGCGTGCTTCAAATGCCAGAGTTTCTGAGCCAACATTTTGGTTGCTAAACAAGACCATTGTTAAGTGAGTTTCACCACATTTTACAAGTTGGCTACGCCCACCCAGTCACATGGCCGGCAAGCCACTCCCACCCAGTCACATGGCCAGCAAGCCACTCCTACCGGTCATATGGCAGAAAAGCCATTCCCACAAAGCAGGCCACACCTACAGAAGAGGTTCTAAAATGTTTTGAAACCCACCACTGAGTAGCATATAAAACCTGCAGAATTTTGGAAATAAAAATGATGATTCAGCTGATTCCCACACTGTAGAAAACCACACATTGGTATATGTAATTCCAATATAATACACACCTGCTGACTATCTCTTTTGGTCTTTCCACTTCTTGTGGTTATACTCTTATCATTATTAGTAGAAATTGTGAAACTTTGAATCTAGAGAGAATCTCCTTCATAGGAAAATTTTGTAATATGTTCCAAGAACCTACTTAAACACCACAGAGTTGTATCCAACTATGACAATGAATGATGATGACAGCAATCAGAGGTGGTATTCAGCCAGTTCGGTCTGGTTTGCCCATGGATACAGTAGTGGAAATTGCAGGTGGGCCTGCCCCGGCTCTACGCCATCCTATGCTGTTTTCAAGCCAAAGCACATACGCGGAAGGCTGAGCGCATGCATGGACGGGGCGCGTACAAGTGAACCGCGCACGAACATGCTCACATTTGCAAACTGGTAAGGAAAGTAAGTGAATACCACTCCTGACAGCAATGAATCAATGAATCAATCACTAATAATAACTTTTACAGTTTTTTGCTTCCATATCTATTCTGAAGGTCTGGGCCATTTATTGAAGATTTGGGAGAATGGCTGCAATGAGGATATTAGGGGAAACCAAGAGAATCTTCATTATGGGCTTTCGAGCTAGAAGTATGTAGATGAGCACTAGATGGCAGAAGAGTGATAGAGAAAACTAACAATTTGCTGCCACCTAGTGGTGATCTGAAATTTTACAATTCAAATCCGGGAGCTGAAATTCATCTCATGATTGGAAGTCATTTTGTGTTAAGAATTATATCATACATCTGTTTCTTAGTTGTGTCCATTAATTTCACTCATTGATTGGCCCCATCGATTGCAATTTAATCTGTAAAAGCAGCTGCAAAAGGATTGTCTTGCAGATCCGTTGAAATATCTGTATTTCCATTTCTGCAGTAATAATGCAAAGAAGATGTATACATGGATAAAGCCATTCTGTTCATGAAGTGCCACTTGTAGTGATGCAACTTTTTTTTTTGCACCTGAATTAAAAGAGCAAAAGAGCCAGTTTGATGTAGTGGTTTAAGTGCTGGCCAGAAAACCAGGAGATTGTGAGTTCTAGTCCCTCTTTAGCCATGAAAGCAGGCTGGGTGATTTTGGGCCAGTTATTCCCTCTCATCCCAACTAATCTCAAAAGTTGTTATTGTTGTTGTTGAGGGAGTATTAGGTATGTTTGCTACTTAAGGTTGACCAAAATTAAAGAGTTTACATCCTGTGATGATTCATTTAATATTATTAAACAGCATCTACCTATCTCAGGTTCTTGGGAAGGCTCAGTAGGTGGAGAAAAATGCCACATCCAGTCCAAAAATCTGGCTGACTATGCATCGACCATAATACAGAAAGTGTGGTTTGACTCACAAATGATATTGACTGACATTTAAGGGATTTACAAGTAGGTTTTATGGATGTCATAAGATGCTCCTTATTTCTTCCCTTTGTAGCTGCCCATAATAACTTTACTGCAGTCATTAATCAGCACAAGGGAATTAGTATTCAAATATAAATAATATCAAACCCAAATTGACAATGTTGGGATCATTTAAAAAAACTACATACAAAGAATTTTGGCTAAAAGACAATTTCAGTTAAAATATGCTAAATGTCTTGCTCAGGCTATGCATTTACAACTGGATAATCTGATTTTGAAATAGCAATATATAAAACACAAACAGATACACAGACACACACATACATTTAAAAAAAAATAATACCTCAAAGGGGATTTAAGAATTTTAAATCTGTTACAGTTTATAGCCCCCCAAAATATGTATGACCCCTTGACATGTACACCCTAAAGCCAGTTAATGTTGACCAGGAGTGGGCTTCAAAAATTGCATCAATGTGTTCGCTACCCTGTTGCTGGGTGAGTGTGGCCATAGTGGGCGTGGCCTGGTTGGCCTCCTGCATCACGGCAGGAGGGGGGCGTTTTCATCCTCCCCAGGCTTTGGAGGCTTTCTTCGAGCCTCCGGGAGGGCGAAAACTGTTTCCCCCAGGCTCCAGAGGCTGGAAACAGGCCTGTTTCTGGACTTCCAGAACTTCTGGTAGGCCCTTATCCCCCCCACTCCCTGAGTCTTGGTGCGGGCCCTGCACTTACCTGGCATGATGACCAGGCCACGTGGAGACATCTGGGAGGAGAGGGGCAGGAAGGGTGGGCGGGGTGGGCATGGCCAGTTAGGGTGGCATGTGGGGGTTTGCCCAGAATCAGTTTGCCCAAACTGGGCAGAATCCTAGCTAGAGCATTGCCCAAACCCATCTAAATCCCCAGCAGCCCATCCCTGATGTTGACCCTTAGTGGATATTTGTCCATTGGTGGCTAGGATTCTGCCAGTATTTACAGTACATTTATTTATTTGTTAGATTTATTTGCCATCTATTTATTTGCCCCCGACTGAGGGCTAATCTAGGCAGCTTACAATAATAAAAACCACTGTACATTGGTTTCATCGGTATTCATGATTTTAAAAAGTTTATGGTATACCTCCCTCTTCCCACCATGATCTTTAAATGACTGGCTGGCCTTTATAGTCTGTGTTTATCTATAGATCATCATTTATTGTATGTTACATAGAACCTCTGGGCTTTTCTTTCTTTATTGTGTTCTCTTCACACTGCATTATGGGGTAAGTTATTATTCCCGTTTTATCAAGCGGGCATTAGATGTGATTTCTTTCTCCAGCTGGTTCCTACATGGCTGAATTAGGTTTGAGGCCATGTCTATGGTTCAAAACTTTCGTCCTGGATCAAATCTATATCTAGGTAGGGCTCAAATCCAGGATGGAAAGTAGCACTTGGTTTCACTGTGAGATAAAGCCAGGGGTGGGATTCTGCCGGTTCAGACTGGTTCAGGCAGGTTCAGATGTTAATTTTAAAGCTGGTTCGCCAAACTGGTAGCTACAAGGACTGGCTGACCCCTCCCACCTCACCACTCCCCTCCCAGGAGTCTCCACGTGGCCTTCTTTTGGATGCCAGGTAAGTGCAGGGCCCATGCAAAGGCTCTGGGAGAGTGAAAAACGAGCCTAGCAGAAGTGGGCCCATTTCTGGCTCCGGAGCCCGAGGGAGGATGTTTTTGCCTCTCCGGAGGCTCAAGGAAAGTCTCCAGAGCCTGGGAAGGGCAAAAAAATCAAGCCCACTGGAAGTATCAGAAGTCTGGAAAAAGGCCTGTTTCTGGCCTCCGGAGCCCAGGGGAAGCTGTTTTCACCCCCCTGGAGGCTCAAGGAAACGCCCCTCCAACAGCATGGTGGAGGAAGCCAACTAGGCCATGCCCACCCAGCAATCGGGCAGAGAACAGGTTGCTAAAAAATTTAATCCCACCCTGGATAAAGCTATTTTCTGTTGAACACCTAACATCTATTGTCTCTTCTCCTTGTGGACAGCTGCTGGAACTCCTGTGACGTTACAGAAAGAATGTACGGACGATCCATCAATATCGTGCCAGGATTTTGCTACAGCTCTGAAGTGTGGAAGCTTGGAGCGCTGTCACCAGATGCTTCAAGTTAACCCTGTGAGTATACATGACACTGTAATAAAAATTTCCACTTCATTCTTCATAACATTTCCATCTCATATATCTAAGGTCTAGATCAGTGTTTTTCAAACTTGGTGAATTTAAGATGTGTTGACTACAGCTCCCAGAATTCCCCAGATAGTTAGGTCTGTGTTTGTGTATGTGTTGAAGACTGCATCATTTACTTAATAAATAAATGTTGTCCTCTGTAATCAAATGCCTGTTAGCAGCTTACAATATTTTTCAATGCATGACTTGAAATCTTCCATAATATTATATATATATGTGTGTGTGTGTGTGGTGTGTGTGTGTGTGTGTGTGTTCCAGCATAACAGTGTATTCTGTTAAAATACAGCCTGTTGTGTCTTTAAATGGCTTCTACCATAAAATGGCTTCTACTGTATAGCGCAATGGAGTTGCCATGGTAACTGCTTCACAGTACTCCACAAGGGGACTCCCTCTGGTAAGGGGAAAAATCCAACAATAGAAATTATGTTTGGTCCGGACATTCTCCCCCTAAATAACTACCCGGGCAACGCCGGGTTATCGACTAGTAGTAAAATAAAATTAAACTTCAAGTACGCATATATTTAAATGCCTAACAGGTATAGTAAAATTAAAAATAAAAGCAATAAGTGAAATACATAAATAGATGGGAACAATCACATTGCAAAAACTCTTCCAAATAATTCTGTTTTTAAGAAGTCTACAAAATGCCATTAAAGAGGGAGCTGACTGTGACGGAGGAAGGATATTACATTAAGTGCCCAGCTGCTGGACCTCTGAGACTTTTACCTCACAAAAGTGAAGACAACTAGAAATTTCTCTTGGGACACCTGCAGTGAAACTCGTTTGAGAACATGATCCTAGACAGAGTCATCTCTTTGTACCCAGGCTACATGCAAGAAATAGTTGAAAATTAAGGTCCTCAGTCACTGTTGCCAGTTAGAAGCAAAGGGAACTTCTTGTTTCAGTCGTACTCCTTTGATCGCCTCAAGATGTACTCTGTTTCAGTGAAAATAAGCCCTCCCCAAAAATATTTCTACACAGCAGCAGCCATGAGGTGACCTCACTCGCCGTCTCCTGCACCTCAAAAATAATAAGACCTCCCCCAAAATAAGGCCAAGCACTTATTTCGGGGGTCAAAAGAAAATAAGGCCCTGTTTATTTTCGGGGAAACACGGTAATTAGATAGAAGTGAGCCTTTTCTAGCTTCAGCAACTTAAAAAAATACTTTTATTTCAAGTACATTAACAATTGTTCATTGATAGCTGCGCTAAGCCTTTGCTCTGCATACAAGATGGAACTAATCCACCCCTAGAACCACCATTTTACATATTGCATCCAGTTCTGGTCACCATC